>NC_045737.1:7111616-7411616 GCF_008692095.1 Etheostoma spectabile
ATGTCCCTCTCAGCCATTAGCTGCTCAATGTGCTGCTGCTTCTCCTTTAGGGCCTCCTGCAAGGCTGTGGTGCCTGAAATCTTACGATTATACCGTGATGATGTTTCTGTTAGCTATGGAGAGACAGAATACAAGCAAGGTCAGTGAGTAAGCGCAGCATTAGAGAACAGATGAAACTGAGTGTTTCTATGTCTCACCAGGCCTGTGCGGCTGGGCTTGGCGCTGACAGAGGATGCCACAGAACTCATGGTACTGATGGAGGAGGCACTAGGGCTTCGCTTTAGCCCTGATGGTGTGGCCACTACTTTCCGAACCGTTGTTTTTGCTTTGGCTGGCGTGGTGGAAGGGAAGCCAATGCGTGTGACTTTGTGCACTGGAGCAAATAAACCATACTTGGGTTGACACTGAAAATATCTGGGGACACATGATGGGATACAATCATGATAATGAAAGTCATAGTGTAACATTTTTTTTGTTGTTGTTATTTACAGATACAGTGGCTTAGTACCTTGTGCCCGCCACTGCCCCATCATTCTTTCCTAGAGGCTCATCCAATTCCACACCACACCACTCGCCTTTGGCAAAATCTGTTTCTCCAAGGAAACGTACCACTCCTGCCTTTGTACCACCAACCTGAGAAGAAAACACCAAACGTTAGCCGACAATTAATCTCAACGGATTAAAGACGCCCAAACAGTAAATCAGCTTTGCCTGGTAATAAACCCTGAGTGAGATAATTCCATCAAAGCAACAGAAACATGTACTAGCTTTGAACAGAGTGAGGCCAAAGTCTGAACATGTGAAAACAAACATGGTTTTTTGTTCTTTTAATTGATTAAGTCAACGGTTTAATTAATTATGGTATTTTTACATTTGGAAGTGGTGAGCCAATTGCAAAAACTGTGTTAGTACTAGTACATCTATTGAATCAGAGGACATTTGTTTGTATGACATTTGAGGAATACTGTATTGAAAGAAGAAAAATAAAAAAAAAGGATGGTTCTGTTGGTTACACACTAAAATATCCAGGCAAAGAAAAAGGTACAGTTTGTTAGAGAATGTAACAAATTTTACCAATACTCTGTCACCCATCTTCAGCTCTCTTTCCCCCTTTTTGACAGATCCAGTCTCTGAGAGGTTGGAGACAGATTCACTGTTTGTGCGTGGGAGGTTGGAGGATGGTGTAGCTGGCGTAGCTGGTGTAGTGGACGAGGCCTTCTTGGTTGCAGTGGTAGGTGATGTTGATTTTGTGGCAGGTGTATGCGAGGATACGCTGCTAACTGAAGGAGTGGGTGATGCAGCACGGGAGGGGGGTGCCGTCTCAGTTCCATTAGCCTCGCCCTCTGTGCGTGACAACTTGGATGGGCGGGTAAAAATTCCTCGCAGGGCTTCACACTGGAAGTAGCGCACCCCTGCCACTGACCCATCATTCTTCCCAATTGGCTCATCTAGAACAATCCCTGCCCACTGGCCGGGAGCAAACTGTGCCTCTCCCAAAAACTGTATGTGGCCTGGCTTATTCCCATTTACCCATACTCGCTCCCCAATCTGGAAGCTCTCCCCAGCACTCTCCCCGGCATCTCCTCCACTGGCACTTGCGGCTGATTTGTCGGCCGCAGCAGCTTTAACTCCCGCTACAAACAAGGAGAAAGAACAGATCCACTGAGTAACTGATTTGTGTGTGTGAAAGACAAATGTCACCAATGCAGTGCAAAACACTGCAATATTAATTAGATGTCCAGATTATACAATGACAATTTAAATGTTTCAAAAGATGGCTTTAACGCTATTCTTATACAAATTAGTACTGCTGGCAAAAAGTAAAGTTGTAATGCTGTGATGCCCAGATCCCCTTAATGCCATCCCCAATGCACTACACAAAATAGTCACTTGCCTTGCATATAGGACTGTGAGCCCTTTCTACAAACCTAAGCTAACTAATACAATATTAAACTGTACAGTTGCCTTATCAAGAGATGATAGATGACAGATATTGTTATCACCATCCCATATAATCATATTTTAACAGAATATTAAGATATACAGTACATTATATTATTAGATTGATATACATTTATTGATGTAATAGAAGTTGTTGTAGTGAAAAACTGACAATATCCACATGAAAAATCTGAAAAAAAAGTGCAAACATTACACTCATGTTCACCAAAGGTTGAAGAAGCTGTACATGGGAAGATTCTTACCTGTGCTGGGGTTGGTCTTGGGGGCTGCTGTCCCAGGTGGCCTAGCTATCTTGCTGGGCCCTTTGATCCCACTGGGCCTGGCTGTGCTCATGTTTCTGCCAGTGATCCCTTAGACTCAAAAGGCTTGTGTCCGTCGGTGGGTACAGACTGACCCCAGATCATCAAAAAAACAGGTTGCAGCTCTGTGACGGCAAAGTTTCTTTCTCCTCACCAAAATTAGACCAAAAAAAATGAAAAGAAAAAGAAAAACCAGGAGGAGGGAGAAAGAGTGCTGCCCACAGAAAGGACCCTGTATGGAAGAAAAATAAGAAACATTACTTCTTAATCTTAATTATTTAACAAGTTAATTAATCAAAAAGTAAATGTACTATTGTCTTTTCCTGCCTCTCCTGTGGTGGCAGTGACAGCAATAATTTAATTTGGAGTAAACTAAAAAAAATAGCACGTATAGATATGCTTTTAGGTCATGTTCATTGACTTTGTTTTTGGCGCTCTGTTAGTGGCAGCATTTCGGTTCTGTTTTGACAACAAGCTCCTCAACACACACCACGTCACAGTTAAGACCTAAAAATACTGTGTCAAAGGCCAGCCGACATGCAGTCTATGTTTCAGCCATCATGAACAGTTCATCTGTGACCTTGACCACAAAACATGCAGTAGTCCAAACAGTCTCACTCAATCTCAATTCTGGCATTAAAAAAAAAAAAAAAATGTAAATCTGGTTGGCAGCTTTTTCTAAAACAGGATTACTGTAGAAACAAGACCACCATTAGCAGCAGCAGATTATCCTGTTTGTCAGATTACCTCACCACAGAAACTGATTGGCTGAATGTAGCCTACCATTTGAACATGCCCCCCGTTGTTGGTAGTTTGACAATATGACAAAATACGACTTAGTGTGGAATCATGATAGGTTTTTATACACCTATTACATTAATTAATTACAACAAACGAGCAAAGCTACAGACAAAATACTGACAAGCCTTGATTTTCAGGCCAATCTACTGTCAGATCTGTAGCATTTTCTTGGAGGGTTGCATCACATCGACCTGATCTCTGTAGAACAGGTGCACAGAAAGTCTAGGACACCAAAGACTGATGCTTGTTTGTGTGACCACATTCAGTAAACGTAAACCACATACAAGCAAGCTGGCAAAAATGACTGGAATGTGTACATACATGACTATGATGATGCCATATTGCCACCTTAGATTTGGTAAAAATGTAGTGATTAGAAAAGAATGTATGTTAAGTTAGATATGCATAAAACTGATATCAAAAATGTTATTGAATTCCAAGTGCTGTTCACCTGTCAGTTAGAGAACAGCACCTCTTGGATAGATTTTGATATCAAGGTTTAGGTACTGTACATTATGTCCCTGAAATTTGTGTTAGCGCTTTACAGGTGAGAACAGAGAGCTTACTTTTTGGACTAATAAGGGTGAGGACTATGATTGTATAACTGAATCATTTTCACACAATCACAAATGCATCACAATGTTACACACGGCGTGCCAGTCAATCAAAGCAGTGATTTTACTTATCCTGAATATTATCACAGGCCATATGGGTTCAGTTTATGTAATAGCTTGAATAATGTCAAGATAAATGGTTTAATTATTCTCAATCATTGGCAACGATTTCAAACACTTTCAGGACCATGGGGTAGAGTAACACAAATGTTCTTAACATTCTTAGAGGAAGCGTGTTTGGAAGTTAAGGTATTTCTTAAATCCTTTAAACCTATAACATATCAAATTAACAAAACCCCTCTCCTGCAAAGTGTTGAGTCACTTTTAAGTCAGCAAAGATGCTTGATCTAATCTCACACCAGGTAGAAATTTAATACAGATCTTGTTCAACAGTGTCACGCAAACATACCTCTCATTCCTTAAAGGGCCTAAGAGCTAAAGTACGTAGGTTCACCAAAACAACCGAGATGATACGCTGTCACACACCCTCTAGATATTTCTCAGCAGATAATAACGAGTGGCCATCAGAAGGCAGTGACCTAGTTCAAATGCAGCGTTCCAGTTTTCTCCCACTGTGCCTTTGAATAATACCGATTAGTGCCCTCCTGTCAAGAGGAGGTCGGACTAAAGAAGCATTTCAATGGCTACAACTAAAAAAGGGACACGTTAAAAAATGTAACCAACTGTATTAATATCTTGTCTGATTGACCCATAAGCCTGTTTAATTTCACAAGAAGTGTTTTCTGAAAAACTATTTCTTTATGATGTCTTAGTAGAAAATCGCCGGGCTTTACTACGAGTGTCTTGTGAGCATTGACAGAAAATGTTTCAGCGCCGATTGGTGAGCTGAAGCAGTCAGCTGGAAATGATCCACTTAGTCTGGAGAACTTCCTACTACAGCAATGTTAATCTTTTTACTCTAATCTGCAACCTGGAAAAAAGCCAATATCAATGTTCTGCAGAAGTTTAACGGAATTAATAAAATGATTAGATGATAGTCTGGTTTCATTTTTTTCCTAATGTAAATACACGAATAGAAATGGGTACATGATGGAAGCCTCAAAAACAGAACTGAGAATTAATCTACTTCTCAAAATGACTGCAAAGACACAATAACTTCATGTCAGCAGTTTATGCGCGCCGAGTCTGTTCAAGCAATGGATGAAACAGTATTTCATTGTCCTCTGTTATCAAAAGCATGTTGGAAAAAACTTCCTACAGAATAAAACAAAATTCATCTGTAGATGAATATCTTCATAACACTGCTACATAGTTAACTAGCTGCCTGTGCAGGGCACAGTGCTTCCAGTTAAGCATAGCTTGCTGACTGCAGAGTGCAAAACCACTTAGGATGCAGACGTTAGTGGAATCTGCTTGCGTGTTTTGTATTAACAGTGACGTCTCTATGCATTTCACCATCCCAAGTATTTGTTAACTGATGGGAGGGTGTCACTGGTTTTACACATTTACAACAGGCTTTTATTCCATTGTTTTTCAGCAGGCTAATATTAGCCACTGACATCAAGGATTTTGAGTACAAACATGTTTCCTTGGAAAGATTTTACAGCGAGTGCAGCTGTTACTGATTGGTCGAAGTCTACAGCCCTAGTTGTTAGTATGCCTTTACGCCTTCAGATGTGTATTCACTGATCTACCCCTTACTTCTACATGCTTGCTTTTGTCATCACTAGGCCAAATTGAGCTCTGATTCTTCCTTTTTGAGGAAACATCTGCTGTGATGATTGTGTAGGCCCCTGCTAGCACTGACAGAGGCCCATGTAAAAAAAGCACTAACAGGACATGAGCACAGAATAAAAGCTATAAGCATCCTGTGTCCTCAGTGTCTGAATACAGATTCACCTGTTTTCAAGTAAACAACCCGCATTATCCACAGGTGGACATTAAACCTACCTTCTATGTCAACACTGCCCTGTCCTCCTCAGATCTGGCACTTACAATTGTGACGAGACATAACTGAGACCTGAAGTAATAGCTTGCATGGTTGGGTAGTCAAGGTTTCCACTGCAGCCCCAATGTAAAATCCAGACTTTGCAGAACTGACAGAGCCTTTTGAACCAACTATGGTGAGTATTAAATAATGTTAACGTAAAATCATAGATCATGTTTTTCACTCCAGTGGGCTGATAACTTACGTGATACACATATGAAATATTATGATTCTGTAAAGTGACCAATTTATAATTACTTTGATCTGACTTCATTTGTGTTAGCCATTCTCTCATGTATGCCATATGGAGTTCAAAGACTAGCAGAAACACAGGAATTTCGAAGTTTCAAGTGGTATTGCCTTTGCAAATCTAAGATTTAAACCCATTAAAGCTTAAGTCTTGTTAGTCATTCCAAACTAGTTCAACTGTTTTTTGTATGAAACAGAAAGGCTTAATCATAAATGCCTAAGTCACACCTTTAAACCTCAAAACGGTCAAATGCTGAAACTACTATTGCAGTTGCTTCACTGACACATTTTACACAGCGTAACTGTTTACATGTCCAGTTAAGTAAGTAATCTTATGGTTTTGGAAACAAATTGGCCTTTTAACTTGCCTCGCCTGTAGCTAACATCGATGAGGTGGCACATCTGGTTCGTTAAAAGTGTAGCCTTTAAAAAAAAAAAAATTCAAAGCAGTTATCTTACCTTTCTAGCTAAATCGACGTATCTAGTGAGACAATATCCTGTGTATGATGAGTTATACCCGGTACCATCAACATGCTCAAACATACGAATAACCCACTGACTGACCACGGTGGTAACGTTAAGCATAGCGACTGAAGCAAGTCCCACTAGTCCAAAAGTCTCCGCAATGTCATCGAAGCTCCAGTAGGGCACACTGCTGCTACAAGTTGGCAAATTGTTACAGATTAGATCACCTGTAAATATAACTTGCTGTATGATGTTGTAATAAGCGGTTTGTTGACTGTACTGTCACCTCTCCGGCTAAAACGGAATCACAGTCTGTTAATTATCAGGATAAGAACATACGTGATTAGTTGCTAAGTAACGTTAGCAGTGAGGCCCGAACCGGTGGTGGGGACCAAAAGAAGGGCTGGTTAGCTAACGGTAGGTTCGCTAGCTAGCTGAACTAACACCTCAAGTAACGTCTAGCGGTTACACTACCCGGACAACTTTCACATGCGGTTAGTTTCCTGGTTTATCAGCAGCAAAAGGACACGCACATTTACGGAAATACATGACCTAGGCGTGAGCTAACGTTAGCTAATACTGACCTGATATGTTTCTGTACAGCCTACGTCTTCTCAGTAAAAACACACAGAGCTAATAGCTAGCTAAGTGGGGAACCACGACGACTGGGATCAGTCACGGGTAGGCACAGCCCAGCGTACGAGCTGTCTGTCCAACGGCCGAGGGAAACGTCAACTTTAAGTGCCGACCAAAGATGATATGTTCAGTAAGAGGGAACACTCCCTCACAAAACAATGTCCAGACAAAACAACTTTACAGGTACAATTGGTAAACTAAAGGGCGTCACATTGGGATAGATTATGGTCATATTTGTGCTGGCAAAGGTACAGGTCTGTACCGTGGAGAAGTTCAAATGTTAATACCATCAAACAATGTAATAATTCAAGCATACAAGTAGAGAAGTAAACCCCAAACAACTCTACTGTATGTCAATGTTTAGGATTGGAACATATTAAATCTATGCTTGATTGATCTCAGTTTTTTTTCAAATTATAACAAACTAAATAGCAGAATTTGGGGATTGTTTTAAAAGAAGAGTTGGAATTATGCAAATAAAGTCAGAATTTAGAAAAAATGATTACAGCACTTAAATCCAATTGTCAAAATGTGACTTAACGTCTATTTTGAATATAAAGACCAACAGAATGAAAAAGTTTAATTTAAAGTCCTGAGTTCAGGCCTGCAATGTAATAGCTTTATTACAAAAGGTTGGAGTGTAGACCGTACTAGACACCATCTGTTTCACATTACTTTGCAATGGGTTAAATAACAAAGGTTAATTCAGACACAAGAGCATGTATAATTGTATAAGTATGTGCTGTATGGAAGTTTCTTGTGTGCATGTATGCAAGTAATTTCCAATTATTCTGTGTTTAGATGAGTGTGGGTTTTTACTGTTAAATGCTATTAGTTTGGAATATGGACATAGAAACACACAATTGACATAACATTCACTATGTTGGGAATTTCCTTGGACATTTTTTGACTCTTTTTTGCTAGCAATAGGATAAATATTGTCTACTAAATATGAAAAAAATAATAAATACCAATGCTCCAAAATTAATTACAAGTCAACCTGAATGTGTAAGAAAAGTAATTTTCATCTTATTTTCAGCCAAAAGATAACACACATCAGGCAACTATTTTATTACATGCCTACCCATGACTGACTGACACAGCTAGCCTCGATAGCGTCTTTAAAGTCGGTTGATGTTTTTTTGCTTGCAGATATTTTAAAAACAAATCGTCAATAATCTTTATTTTAGCTGCAATATAAATCTATTAAGACAAAATGTAGACCAAGGTTTCTAATGTCCCAGGGACAAGGTACACATTGTTAATTTTGTAGTTCCAATTACCTGCAAATTGTTTGGCAATGTGCATTAAATCAGTAAGGAGCTGATTTTAGGAAAGACTGTGGGTAAACTTGGTCACTAAACTGCTAAAAATGTTTAAACAATCAACTACAGCGTGCTATCAACATACAGCTAAATGATATCAAACCCACATCTAGCTGTGGCTGCCAGACAAAATAATGCACTGAAGCAAGCAAAAGCATGTTTACTTATGGTTTTTAAGCAATTTAAGTAGAATGAAAATGGAAAAGGCCATTTTAACATCATGGTATTAAAATTATTACATGTCAAGAAATGACCATTTCACACATTTTACAATAAAATAAAAAGCACGATACTGTTACAAAAAATAGACTTATTGGTCAAAACTTAAAAACTATTGTTGCAGCATCAATTAATGTCCCTCCTTTGTAGGTTTACAGATCAAATGTATATACACAGCATAGACATTCAACTTTGTACAAAAAATAAACTGCTAAAAACATGCTTGATAGGATGGTCATGAAAATAAAAGTTTGTTTAAAAAAATATCAATGTATTCTTGTGTTCCAAATATAGCCAGTACATTGTTATTTTTTTTTTGCTAAACTTCGAGGGGAACTTTTAAGCAAGTCTCTGATCCTAAGGTATGTCCCTGTGGCTTCAGCAACTTCAGTGTACTCTGGTGTATCTTCAAACGGAACGATGCCAGCTGCAAACCTGCTACGATGAGGAACAGCTGTTATCTTCTCGTCATGCGTAGGAGAAGCACAATCCCTAGCTGCTCCATTATAGAAATCTAGATCAGAGCTCTGGGGGTTGCCTCCATGGTGTTTGACTGGACCAGGAGTCTGGGGACTGTTGTCTTGGATTTTGATCGGACCAGGGCTCTGGGGGCTGTCGTCTGGGACTTTGACTGGACCAGGGCTCTGGGGGCTGTCGTCTGGGGCTTTGACTGGACCAGGGCTCTGAGGGCTGTCGTCTGGGGCTTTGACTGGACCAGGGCTCTGAGGGCTGTCGTCTGGGGCTTTGACTGGATCAGAGATCTGGGGGCTGCCGTCATTGGTTTTGATCAGACCAGGGCTCTGAGAGCAAATCTCCTGAACCCCTGGTTCACTTTCATTTTCACTGCTATGGCAAGTTTCTGCAGGTCTTGTTGTGTCCATCGTTTCTTCAACCTCATCCGATTCTGTGTCGACATGAACAGGTGTGGACATACTTGGTGAACCAAGTACAGGTGTTCCCGCTGCGGGTGTTTCAGATTCGCTATTTGTGGCAGTGTCAGCATTTTCTAGAGCTGCCCAAATCAGCCTCTGCTGCTCCTCCAGTTCCTCCAATGACAATTCATCCGCCGTTCCGTCCACAGTCTCATCAACTACTACCCAGTTACTACCCCGCAGAGCTGGGGAGCCGTTAGTGGGTGTGGGGGGAGGAGTGCCTTTAGGGAGAGGTGGGGGAGTGGGTGTAGCAGGAGGAGTGCCATGAGGTAAGGGAGGTGGTGAACTGAAGCATGGGGAGCCAGGGGGAAGCGGAGGTTGGAACTGGAAGTCACCTGGGCCATGATCATAAGGTGTTCCTGGGTCTGAGGGAAGACGCCCAAAAAGGTTAGAAAATGACAATTTGACCCAATCGAAGAGGCAGATGATTCAAGTAGTTATTAGCATTATTCAGCTATAAATAAAAACTGAAAAACTATTTACGTGACAACATTGTAAAAAGCAGTTTTAAAAAAAAATCAAGTCGCAAGAACAAAAGTGTGGATATCTAGATTGTGATTGAGAAAAATCGTTATTTAGTTTTAAAAACATACTATTGTGTACATGTAACTTGTGTATAGGACCTCTAAGACACATTATGATGTGCCTGCTGAAAAAAAGTGACTGGGAGGACCAGTTACCTGATTCAATATCCATGTCCGAGCTTCTTTCAGAGCTCCGATCCGGACTGGGCCTCGTCTTCTTTCTTTGCTGAGGAGATGACTCAGATTCATGCCGTCTCTTGTTGCAGGTGCCACCAGGCTGTTGGCAAGGAAGAATGACACATGGAATGAATATATTTAAGGGCTTTTCCTAAATGCACAGCAATTACACGTCCTCTCCTTATCAGTGCTAGTTAATTAATAAAAAAGTGGAAACATTCAATTCCAGAAGCAAGAATGAGAGGAAGGTGCACTCAGATTAGAATGAATGGATGTCTAATGGGGAATATGAAGAATGGGCATCCATTACATGTGAACAGCATAGACTTTGCTTGTATGGACCAAAGTGGCAGGCTGAGGCCACCCATCACACACACTACATTTTATTCTCAAAGTGGTGTGACTTTATAAGATTTATTTTCATTATTTGGTCACATTACCTTAAAATAATGCATCTTCCTATCCGGCCTACCTCTCATGCTCAAGTATCAAGAAGTTGAATTTGTTGTTTGAAAAGGACAGGAGTCACTGCAATATTTACAATGTGGACACCATAATAATCCAACAATTCATTTGTAACATTATCCTAACTCAAGAGCTTCTATTATACATGTGAATCTTTAATTTTAAACTACAGTGGTATCATGGAGAATGAGAGCAGATTTGACAAATATTACCCAAGGTGATATTTCATGGTTAAAGCAGTCCAAGACCGTCTGTCAGAAGCAGGTGTGGCCTACATGCTTTGAGAGGATAAACCTAACTGCTTAAGGAACTTTAAGATCATTACCATAGGGAAGTTGCTGGACAGGTAAGCTGCATAGTTTTGCTTCAAGTGGTTGGTCTGCATGGGAATAGAACCATACTGCATGAACTCCTGGATGTCAGAAAAAGAGAACAAAAAAGTGTGAGATGAAACACTCTTGTAAAGATGCCCTGCCACTAAAAAGCATGACAGTGTATGGCTATTATGAGGCTGACTCCGTATGATAGACAAAATAATTTACGCACACATTTAGTTCAAAGTGAGTATTTGCATACATCTAAATAAACCTTTTCTAATGATTTAGATACCTGGAATGACAGCATATACAACTAGTTATACATTTAAGAAAAAGATTATATTGTAGGACTTACATCTTTTACGTTGTGTGATGCAGTTACATTGAAGCCTGGGAAATCTACCAGTTTGGAAACATCATAAGAGATGTTTTGCGAATTGGTATTGTCTGTTATTTTACCTTCAATTGAAACTATAAAAACAGAAAGAAACAGATTCAGTTCAACATTTGTACATATAACAACATTCTTAGGTTTTGCAGTAGTTTCAATTTCTTTTAAAACCTACCATTTCCATCATACATTGTTAAGCCAGAGTTTTCCATCTCTGCCTCTTTGAGCCAACCTGGTGGATAGCCTAACTGCCTCATGCGATAAATTAGAGGTGGGATGGTGTTTCCATCAATTCCTAGCGCTGTCAACAGATCCTCACTGTACAAAAGCACAACATAGTGTAAAACATTAAATTATCAAAATTAGCTCAATATTTATTGCATGTGATTAAATGATGTTTGTGTCTACCTCATGACTCCGGGCTTGTATTTAGCAAACCGCTCCTCCACTTCATCAGCATGATATCGCTGGTTACTCTGCATGGCCTGGTTGTTGTTCTGATTAAACTCCTTCCTTCTTTCATTAATTGCAGCCATGTCTTTAGGCTAGAAAGGTAAACATGTATAAATCAAGTTCATACTCTTCTCTCTCATCTTTAAATGAGCTCATACCATTAGTATTCTTACCTTGGGACAGTCTCTTAGCTGATGACCACTCAAACCACAGTTGAAACACATTGATTTGGGTCTAGAATGAACAGATCAGTGATACGCATCATACAGGTATATGCAACAAAGCAACGTAACAGAGCTAATTATAAACAGAAGACAAAACTAAATAAAGCTTCATTAAAAACCTGACATACCTTTTGTCTTTCATTTCTATGTCCTGCCCATCTGTGCCAACGACTTGGTTAAAAACCTGGAGATAGCTTTGCAACAATTCAGGAATTCTATCGTTTGTGCAAAGCAACAAACTCGTTATCTTGTCTATTTCACCGCCTTAATTGACTTGTATGCTGGATATTTTAAATAAACTGCCACATTTCAAATCAGGACATCTTTAGTTGTTGTTTTTTTTAAAGTCTTATCCCATGGCAGTTCTCAAATGTAAAATACATGTTCAAAACAGATGACCTGACAAACTAGACTGTAGATTTTTGATGATGTGTCTCTTTATCCAGCTTAAAAGATACGTTGGAACGTTCCATCCATCTGTCAGCTGGGGGTTTTCATTCACCAGAGGCTGTCCAAGTTTATCAATACTGAATGTAGTGAAATATAATACACTTCCAACCACCTGAGATAGAAAAATAATAAGAAAAAAAATGATATGATACCGTGTCATGTAGATTAGATTTGAAAAGATCCAATTTTATTTCTCGTGTGGCAAGAAATTGTGCAATATCCAAACCACTGACAACAGTGAATACTCACTTTAAACGCTTCAGTTGTTGTTCTTATGCTACCGGAAGAGGACTTCTGCAGATCTTCATCCAAAGCAAAAGCTGAATTCTTCATAGAGGATAGAACATGTTTTTGCTCATTGCAAATTCATAACTGTATTGATATTAATCAAAATAAAATAAATTCAGGGTAAACACCTGAGGTTTCATTTGCAAGAGGGAGTCTTTTTCATTGCTGGGTTTCTGGTGCTTCAAAATCACATTGCAGATGCAATCTTCGATTTCTTGACGACACTGCCTAAAAGAAGACACATTTGTTGTTTTCTGTTAACAATTTAGCAATGGAGGTCCACACAACACATACACAAGTACATAATATGCTGCACTATCATCTTATTAGCCATAATGTAAAAACTACAAGTGTTGTCAAAATGTCAACATGGTAAAAACAATATATATTTGTACAATTACAAGTTACAACCTCAACTTGACCGTCAACAAGACGTCAAAACAGACGTGACAAAACGTAATATGCAAAGCAAATAAACACATTTGACTGCTTACTTCGAGATAATATTGTTTGCATAAATGACTTGAAGAGCTGGCCCGTCGGTGTTGACATCTTCGATTGTGATGCCGCTGTAAAGTCAGAGGAAAAGGAGTATTGGTTATTGGGTGATCGGTTTCGTTTCATTTGTTGTGCGCATTAGTGACAGCTAACGTTAACGGTTACCTTGGTCGTGTCAGGAGTTTCAGTTTTCTTCTTAAACCTTTATGTAACTACGAGTTAAGGAAATAGACAGAAATACTACAAAAAATCCATTAGCAAACATTTTCAGGTTGTGCTTTTTATGGTTTGGTTACAGACAGGAGGGTCTCACGGTGCTAGCTGAGGTTCGCTAATGCTAACTTACAGCCACAGTGCTAGCTAGCATACAATGAGCGCATCTGACACAAGGATATTCTCCTCGGTGAGTCTCTGAATGTAGTCATCATACTCCTCCAGTCTGCTCCGGACCTGGCTCGTTTCTTCCTTGTCCTCCTCATCATCATCTTTGAAACGAATATGCGTTGGGGCCGGTGCGGAGTCATCAAGCAGCTGAAATAGCTCACAATCGCCGAAATCAACTTCAGCCATTTTTACCCAGCTACTAACGAAAGTATCTATCCTTCGAATTCATTGGTCCTCCTTATGTCACGTGTAAAGTAGACGTAAACGTGGTTAGAAGGAGGATTTTAGTGGGTTTATTTAGCCCACCACATTGTATTACAGGTTACAGAAATCCAACAAAAAGAGAAGAAACTCTGCTGCTAAAGATCTCCTCAGATTACTATGTGTAAATGTATAAGTTACACATAAACCAAACATCACAAAGAAGACCACACAGGGTCAGCAAAAAAGGAGCCACTCTTATACATCATATTAGAGCCGCTTCTTTAGTCCGTAATACAGCGTTGAGGGCATGAATGGCTGGTTGGTCCAAACCGTACGCTTCTGTTCCGTTGAGTCAGTTTCATTTGTTTGTTCCAACCTTTTGACTTCTTTAGCTTCATTTACAGTATTGTGGTAAAACATTTAGTCTTTCTACTAGACTGGACACAATTTTGAGTAAGTGAGAAGCTCACTTTGCTTCCAGCAATGTCAAGTTGCCCAACTATCCACTTAACCTTACCGCAGTGGGACGGGGGCGCACGGAAGATTCGCTTCATTCACCTGGTGAATCTGACGTCGTTCAGGCTGACAGAGTGTCCCAACAAGGTGAGTGTATCACTTCAGACCTTATTTTTACAGTCTGCAGTGCAAACTCAAAGATATGTTTTGCTCTTTGCTTCAGTGAAAATTGTAGATTTGTTTTTGTAATCACATTTTTCATAACCCCTGACACCAGCTAGATGGTGCTATATCGGCCATCATGTGTAGCTCCATTGAACACAAACAGTAGGCTAACTTAGCTTCTTGGGTTCATATGTGGGGGAAAAAAAATCGGTACAGCGATATTTTCAGTGGCAATACTGTATCGATACACAGGCGCCCAAAGTATCACAGTATCGATCTTTTATAATATATGTGTTGGTCAGTTTGTTTGCTTGACAATCCCATTTTGCATCAATAAAATTGAAGTGATATAAACAAACAGATAAATATATCTTTTTAGATAAAACAGATGTTGGCAAAGTTTCCTTTTGGGGACATCATTTGAAGAAGGTTATTGAAATATATCGCAGAATATTGCAATATGTTTAAAATCGCAATAATATTGTATCATGGCTTAAGTATTGTGATGATATCGTATCAGGAGGCGTCTGGCGATTCCCAAACCTATATGTATCCTCTGTCTATTTTAGAGTCCAATGGTCCCTCTCTATTTAGGAGCTGATCTCTTCTCCAACACAGACATCCGCACGGAGAACCATCCCAGACACCATGCCAAGTTTGCCAAGAAAGGATTTGCAACAAAAATATTTTTTTCCTCAGGTAAAAAGCAAGTTAAAATAGTACCATAAAGATATTACAATGACTTTAGACCACGCACACACACACACACACACACACTCTCTCTCTCTCTCACTCAACACTTGACAGCTGAATGTTGACTTCTTGTTGCAGCATTCAGGTTCCATGGCTTGAAGGTACCTAGTGCAAGTAACAGCCTCTGGTTCTACAGCGTTCAAGGACTTTTTCGAGTAGCCTTTGAGATGTACAGTAAGCAAGAGCAGCTTGCTGTACTAGAGAACTTCCAGGTGCAGTACAGTTAACATTGTAACATTATGTGTCTTTACATTATATATTCACTTGGTTTTATTTATACACCCTGCCTACAAATGCCTTTTGACTGATTTAGTCTTTCCTTTTGTAGGATGTTTGGAAATCGCAGATAAATGACAGCCCTCTGGAAATGAGTTACAACCTCAGTGTGCAGCTTGACTTTGCACTGTCCAGCAGCCTGCATGATACAGAATCAAACAATGAAATATCACAACCTCAGCAGTACCAGGTTGTCAGGGATTCGGTGGAGGTATATGGCAGTGACACAGGTGATACATCAGCAGATCACGATTATTGTTCTTTCCCCAAGCAGAGCTTGCAAACCGAGCAAAGCCAACTGGTATCCACAGTGAGACAAAAATTGCACAGCTTGGATGAAAAACTCTCATGTGAGACTCAAAGCTACACAGAACAGCTGGAGACTGTCTTGCTGCTTTTGGAGAACATTGATCAGTACATAAATGGGAATCTAGAAGAAAAGGATGTGACAAAAACTGTGCTAGCCCTGCTAAAGGCCAAAGACTGGGGTTGTGTGTATTCAAGTTCCCTGCTTTGCGGTGTAGGATGCTGGCTAGGCCAACAGTTTCATGCAGCCAACAGCAGCATCAGCCAGAAAGTGGAGGGTTTTAAAGTTCAGCATATTGAACAAATTAGTGACTTGCCACCTGCTGAGGAACTAGCAACAGAGCTATTCCCAGAAGCCATGCAAACACTGCTGCTTCATTGGATGGGCTTAACTGAGGAGTCCACCATGGAGAGGAGACACAGCGAGTACCCCATCCTGCTCCTTATCCTTGAGTTTGCCAACCACAACCTCATCACAGGCGTGGCTCATGTGCTGTACTCCAGTCTTATATGTAAATAGTGGATTTCCGCTGAGGCATCATTACAGAGACCTGAAATGTAAAACAATGTCCAGTATTCTAATAAATGTAATTTTGATAAATATTGTTTGACCTTATATTGTTTTACAAAACTGATTCTAAAATAATTCTTTGAAAAAACAAGTAACATATTGTGAATACAAATTTTACTGATGTAATTCAGTTCTTTTACATTTCATTTCACTTTACATCAACGCAATTCTATATGATTTTGACACGTTTATTATACTCCTATATAGATTTTGGAAAAATATTGATATTGCAATATAATTTTGTCACAGCACTGAGTTAATTGGAACCAAAATGTAATAACCCACAGATATCACATAAAAATAAGAGGTGAAGTATGAAAAATCATTTAACACAAAACTAATTTATTTCAAGAACATTTGAAATATGTGTGACTCATATCAAGCACATCTTTATCCATAGCAATCCTGAAGACAATATGTATTACAACCCACTGTTTTTCCCAGTCGTGAGAAATGAATCTGTGGGGATTCTGATAATGCTACATTGACTTCAGACGCCTTTTGCTAAATGGATGTAAACAGTGCCTATTGAACCACATTATATTTAGTTTATGTTCAAACAACCACATATCAATATGAGTTTAAAAAAAGCTACCACATTATTCAAACAAATATCTAATATTAACCAGTATCAACCAGTCAAAGTGATGCATCCTTTTGCAAAGATTACAGTACAGATTAATAAACACTGAGACAAACTCAGCATCTGGCTATTTACATTATAATGTTCCAATATGCAAGATGTTTTCTATAAATAAATTACAGATTCAGAGCAACATCCATGCAAGCTTGACGGCTAGCGATGAATTGGGGGTCCTGGATGAATGGCAAAGACGGCCAATGGCTGGCACTAGATAGAGTCCATTCCACGTGAGAATGAGGAGGAGAAGCCAAGGCCCATTCCCCTCTGGGTGTGTGTCTGCGATCGAGCCATTTCATACTGAACATCAAGATTCCTAAACATCTCCTCCTGCTTCTGAAGAGTCTTCAAGCCTTCATCGTTTAGTGGTTTGGCAGCTTCGACTTCATCCTCTCCCTGTTAAGACACCAAATTCAATATAACTCTGAGAAGTTTAGGTTTAGAAAGCTTAAAGAGTGGTGGACTGAAGATTTAACAGCAAATACCCATTAGTTGAGTATTTATACTTACTTTAATACCCATTAGTTTGCGGAATTTAACATTTTGGTTCTTGTTTCCAAAGTTTAGCTTCTCCCACAACTCAGCTGTCTGGGACTTGTCCTTCAAATCATAAGCATCATGTAATGATGAATATATAAAGACACTGGGCATTAAATGATCCTTTTACACAAACTGAGGAGGAAATGCTGGGCACGCATAAAAATGATGACTAATGAAGAAATAACGGCAAAATCCAATCTTACCCCCTCCTTTTTCCCCTGCCATAGCATTTTCCTCTTTTTCTCCTGGTCTGCAAACTTCATGGGGTTTACAGCGGATGGGTTATAGTAGCTGGGCACAGCAATACCAGTCTCTGCCAGTGTTTTTGCTTGAAGGGCTGCCATCTGCGCAGCCATGGCTATCTGAGGCGTGACCTGGGTCCCAGAGGCCAGGAGGGCCGCCACATTAAGGGCAGGGTGGGAGGTGGTCGCTGCAGCTGCAGCAGCTACTGCTGCAATAGGGGCAGTCACTGGAAACAAAATACACAGACCACCATAAGTAAGTGACTGAATCTTGACTCAAATAATCAATTTTAAAACTTGGCACAATCAGCCCTTCTTACCTGCAGCTATCTCCTGCTGTTGCTGCTGTTGTTTCTCCAACATTTCCTTCTCCTTCTGCTCTTGTAGCTTCTTGGCTCTCTCCAGCCTGGAAAGAAAAAGAGAGAAAAGATTGTTACTCATAAGGTTAAAAGCCTATTGTGCTCACTGCTGTGTGTTGTAATAGGACCTATATGCAAAAATTCATAGCTCAACATGTTGGAGACATCAGCCAGACTTTACATATATAGTGGTTGAGCATTTATGCCTTTATTTAAAAAGGGGACAGTAGAGATTTGTAAGGAAATAGAAAGGGAGGAAAAAAGGGGTAACATGCAACAAAGGTCCCCGGCCAGACTCTAAATGGTGATGTTGAAATTACATGGTCGGTGTCTTAAGATACCTAAAGCACTTGTACACCTCACCTATCTCAATTTTATGTTTCCTTTTTGTGTGTTTTTATTAACAACAATGCTCTCTGGCAAGTGCAACAAGGGTGAGAAGTCAGATTACAGCCAAACCCAACCACTTTCATCTGAATAACTTCAGAAATGAAGGGTGGCTGATGGTGAGTTTTAAAAATGTATTTCTCTGTAATGCTTCCTAATATGTGATTTGTCTGCTAGCCATCTAATCTTCTTAAAATGTAAGGCAGTAGTAGTGCAGTAAAAGTTAACTTTGTCTGTATAACAGGCTTTTTAAAAGCTTTGTAGCTGCTATTACACAGATACAATAAGCACCTCTACTATTTCTTGGATTTGGCCAGAACATAACGACCAACCGTCTATATTGTAAATGCCCTGTAAGCTGTTGCCTTGCCTTCTGGCCAGGGCCTCTTGTGCATCCATAGCTGCGTTTCGGCCCCGGAAGGCAGGTGGATTAACAGACCTGCTTCGACTCTTTCTGCGCACTTTCTCACTCCTTTTCTTTCGCTCCCTGGTGGAACAACCAAAAAAACCTCTATGAGCATACTGTTAATGACAAGTAGAACGTAAGCATGCAGGAACACAGGTAAAAAATACGTAACCACAAGAAATGCTGATATTTCCATTAAGCTCACCTGCTCTTACTGCGACTTCTGCTATGATGACGGTGTTTGGTCCTTGAACCTGAGCGAGACCTAGCCTTCTTCTTCCTGTCCCGGCTGCGTGATCGTGATCGCCGCTTGTCCTTACTTTTGCTGTGAGGCCGCCTGAAAGCAATTCATTTTAAGAACAGATGATCTACTGTATATCAAAAATGCCAAGTGTATTTAATGAGACCAGAAATTCGACAATAGACATCATGTTTGCCAATATTCTAACAAAGGTTCTAGCCTTCATTAATCCAGAAGCTATAACAGACCCTTGATCACAATGAATTTCCCTTTGCGTCATTAAACAAGTCAAAAGGACCGGCTGAACATATTCCTCTCTGCAGTTTAATCCGGACTAACCTCTCTCGTGAGTGTGACCTGGACACGCTCCTGCCCTTGGAGGGCCTCCTGTCTTTGCGTCTGGATCGCTCCTCTCCA
The DNA here is from genome assembly GCF_008692095.1 of Etheostoma spectabile. NCBI lineage: Eukaryota > Metazoa > Chordata > Actinopteri > Perciformes > Percidae > Etheostoma > Etheostoma spectabile. The sequence goes on from NC_045737.1 coordinate 7,131,201, forward strand.
TTCTCTGCTGAAAGTCTCTCTGGCTCTTGCTGCTCGTCGGTTTTTCTGTGTGATTTTGATGGCTTCTCAGTGTCCCTCTTTCGTGCCTGTTTTAAGAAGAAGTTGTCTCTTTCAGGAAAATAGTGCAACAAAAAGAGTTAGTACCATGGCTTAGGGCAGAAGGTATGTAATAAATTTTGACAAGTTGAAAAAAATCCTTGTCATTTGAAATCCACTTTCATAACATACTATGTCATTCTGTGAACATGATTGCTAGTGTGGGCATTTCTGTAGTATGTACTAATTTGACTATTTCAATCTAATTATAGAAATTCCATCACAGACTAAAACTTCTTGTTCAGACTGCACCTTGGCCCATAAAAAAAACACGTTCTCTATCTCTTATTGTCTCTAAATGTAGAAGTTGAAGTAAATCATCAAACTTGATTCTTGCAGTTTTTGGGGTTGTACCCACATGGTTGAATGCACTGGGAGTCACTTTGGATAAAAACACCAGCTAAATACATTTTATGTAATAATGTTATTTAATTAATCAAACCAGCATGGTTGGAATCTCTCACAACTTGTTATAGTTTGCATTCAACCCATAACAGCTGATTCTCAGTAATAAAAACTTTGAACTGCTTTGAACTTGAACTGACTGAAAGGTAAAAGTAAGGATGGGCCACCAACTTACTTTTTACAGCTTCTTTACTTGTGTCATCCAAATCATACAACACACAATGATAATTGAACATGAAAAACACAGATACCCTTTCTAAATTAAAATGCATTTCTTCTTTCTATTTTTTGCCAGGTTTAATTTCCTATGCGCCACCTTATGTCAAATTCTCTTTATAGCAGAGTCACACCATCTCTATCTCATGTGAACATAGTTTGAAATAGGTCCTCATTAGTATGTAGCATATCCCTAAAGATTTGGGCAGTAGTTGTTACTATTTAAATATGCCCATCCCTAGCTGAAAGAGATACAAGAGTTAATTCCAATTTGCTTACTAATAGTGTGAGACAAATAGGAGTTTGAATGGCAGATATTTACCTGTCCCAGTAGTAGACATATTATTTTGCTATGTCAGCAGGGTCCTCTGTTCAGTCTCTTCGTGCATTAGCACGCTGAGTATGATTTATTATAGAAATGTTATCATGTGATCTACACACAGGATTTAACAAAAAAAAAAATCTGCTCTTCACCATTTACCATGGTTACAAACAATGACAGATATCCAAGGATGAAAGCTTCCTTTGAAACATGTCAACATAGGAAGGGTAAAAAATGACCCTTTCCATGCAACTATGCTCATCTCCATATAATTCTTTTGTTCTTAATTTTCGTTATTGAAACATATTTAACCAAATGAAATTTACTTACCTCCACCTAAAACTAACAAGGAAAACTTAAGGCCTTCAAAATCACATAAAATGTGTTTTTATTCATAGAAATTAATGTATTAATTACCTCTTTACTTCTGCTGCGACTCCGTCTGTATTTCCGGTCACCTGAAAACAGCAGGAAGCAGAGTGCTGACAAAAATACGTTACAAAAAACCCTTTCAGCAAACTTTTAAAAAGGAAAAAAAGGTTGTCAAGAGCAAATATGGAAAAAGACCGTGAAGCTACTGTAGATAGTAACGTATGAAGTTATTGGAGACAATTCTGCAGTAGTTTCTGTTGAGTAATTGATTGAGTTCTATGGACACGTTAAATCTGCACTTTGCAAAAGAACATGAGAGACTACATACTTTAAACAGTGATTGTGGTATATCTCAATATACTGCCCCCCCCCAAAATACAGTGAAGGGACCTCAGTCGCCTCACAATTGCAGACATGTCCCCAATTGTTCTGGCCTTTTCAGAACTGTCTGGGTATCATTACTGAATACTTACGTTTCCGGTCCCTGGAGCGGGACCTTGACCTTGAATGGTGGTGTTTGGAACTTCTCGGAGATCTGGATGACTCCATGCTGTGTTTTTTTCGGTGATTAACTGGGGAGCCTGTTCTGGTCAAGTCAACAGAGTCATTGTCACTTCCCTGGAAGTAATGGATAGGAGATACAAACACATCAGCAGCAAAATAGTATGCTTAAGCATTGATGTCCTTGTTGTATACCCTCCCAAAGGCAGCTGACAATGATGTTAAAGTACCAGTGTATGAGACTATTTCAAACTAAACATATTTAGGGCAATATAAGACATGTGTTTTAATGTGGCTGAAGGGATTACTTTAAGATTATTATCCTTGAATTATTTTGAGAGACAAAAACACACAGTTAAGAATTGTCAGTATCAACCGGTTTTGGCATGACGTAATGTTTATAAGTGTAAGAATTGTAGAAAATCTACGCATGTATGTACATACATACAATATGTGTTAGATGTTGTACGTGTGTGTGAGACACTGCATGTATGTTTGAATGAAAAAGGATAAAAATGATTGAAACATCTCTATTTACGACCACTAGTCAGCAGAGAAAATTTAAATAAAAATGTAATTCAAAAACTGTTTTAGTAAGGATGGGCTGAAGTGCTATAATAGCCCATCTTCTTATTAAACACACGGTTTAAACCGTTTGTTCATGCATTCTCTCTCGTATGTTTCACTTGGTATTCAAGATTCTGTTTTTGTTGTCTTATGCACAGCCTTTGGATGCACTTTTCAATTTACTGTAGCGGTTACATCTGTAGGGATACCATAGATTGTATGTTTATAAAAGATCGTGATCTATATAAGGTTCCTTGTTGTTAACATGTAACATCCGCGAATACGTTTTTTCGATCCAGTCATAATGTATTAAGTTAATGGCCCATTGGTTATTATCCATACAGACTCAAAGGCGCTTTCAAATGTGGTATCAATAATACTAATGTTACCTTAGTCCACTATAAAAGATCCATCTCACAGTAAATCACAATGTCTCTAGCTAAGCGTATTCGAAACACGACATCCGGGGAATTTTGGAGTATCATGAGAATGTTTTTTCGACCAAAATGTAGAGTTAGATTGTTACAGAAAGGGCAGACAAACAAAAACAAGCCAGTTAACAAGTATGCTATCAACATTAGCTATCTTAATCCTACTAACGTTACGTTCGCCATTCATACTTCACCAGAGAGCAATTCTAGCGTTAGCTAGCTAGGTAGCTAGCTAAGCTAACAAACGCTGGCCGCCATCTTTAACGTTAAGAAAAATAAAGTCTAAATAGAATCATAAACGTATACGTACGTTATTTAAATGTCCCTGCATTAATGTATGTATTATTATCGTTATACAATTATACTTACAGACATAATCCTGAAGCACACTTTGTAGGTTAACTTACACGGCTGCTTTGTTGACTGTCCAAACCAGAGGAACTTAGCTAGCTGATACAACTGCCGTAAGAGCCGTTGTCTTGCTAGCTCGGTTAAGTTAATTTGATCCGAGTTGCCAGGTTTTTCCTGTCGTATCCCCTACATTCAGCCAAATGCTGACAGTTGTCTTACCCGGACCGAGAAGGACCAAACTAGAAGCAAGGCCACGGCAAATATATTAAAATAGAACAAGTAATTACATTTTAACGAAGTAAATTCAAGTATATGTAGTTAAATATCAATTACGAGCTGTGCGAGATATTCAATTGTAACTACCACTGTGTGTGCAGAGCTTTGCAAATTTAATAATCTAGAATAAAACGAATAACGCTAGTAATCTTTGCTCTTTTAATTAAATAATTTGTAAAATGGGTTGTTAATTATTACAATTGATTGCAATTCAAAAATACATCAATTTTATGAATTATCTAATCTTTAAACCGTAAAATATATCCAACCTGGCAACGCTATGAGGCCTCAACATCCATGCGCAACATTTTTCCGGGTCAGGAAAGCATAGACATTTAAAGAAGGTAAAAGGTGAGGAAGGAAAGGTGCACCCTACAGGGTGTTGGGTGTGGGGAAGGTATAAGAATATGTGGTAGTAGAAGTATGGGCAGACAAAAAGAACATAGTAATAATAAATTATTATAACCCTTGTAAACAGTTAGAATTAAACAAACTAGAGAAAATGGAAGGCCAGGATAGAGATAAAGTTATATAGTCTGGAGATTTTAATGCCCACAAGTGGGGAGGGGAAAAGACAGACAATGGACAGGTGATTGAGGAGATAATGAATGATAGGAACTTAGTTTGTTTTAATTATGGTAGAAAGATTAGGATTGATGAACTGGTAAAGAGTCAGTTTCAGACGGTTGTGCTCAGAAGATAGTCACAGTAGGTGGATTTTCAAAAAGGCAGACTGGATGAGATTTATGGAAACAAGTGATTTATACATTATTTCAGTCCAAGAATCAAAAGATGTTAAATTAAATGAAAGTGGGTTGTGACAGAGTATTTATATGGCTGCAACACCAAAAAGTTCAGGAAAACTAGTGAGAAAACCGGTTCTATGGTTGAGTGATGAATGTGAAGAGGTAGTTTGGGAAAGGAACAGAGCTTTTAGAAGATTAAAAAGAACTCAAAACTTTCAACATTTGATTGAATATAAGAAAGCACAGGCAGTAGTAAGAAGAAGTACAAGGAAAAGGAAAAGAACATACTAGAAACATAACAAATAAGAATTCACGGTTGTAATAAATAACTAACCCGCTTTTTTATGTTTGTGTTTTCTTTCACAGCAATGCCCCTCTGTCTTTCTATATTTGTGACAAGAGTTCAACCTGAGGGACCGGCATCCATGATTCTTCAGCCTGGAGATAAAATCATTCAGGTATTCTGCTAAAATAACCAAGCTCTCGTCAAAGTTTTCCGTTATTATTTCAAGGTTTAGTGGGATTTTACTCCACGTTAACCAAACAAATCTGTCTCTTCTCACAGGCAAATGGCTACAGCTTTGTGAATATAGATCATGGGTATGCAGTGTCCCTCCTGAAGACGTTTCTGAACACTGTGGATTTGACTATCATCAGAGAAGCGCAAGCATAGACTCAACTAAGACCTCTAAAGAAGAGGGACATGAGAAAAGAGTCGAACAGAGACATTTTTGTTGACTCTCATATTTTTATACACCGAGGAGACTGACCTGTTATCTGTCGGGACTATTTATAGAAGAGATCTCCGTAGCCTTGATTAAACAGGGAAAACCACTGAATGTAGTGGATCAAAGTGAGACGGCGGCAAACCTCTGCAAGTACGAGTCCTCAGAAGGCCATCACTGTGGTATATATATTTTTATACAAAAGAAGCTGAAGATGTGACCTGCTCTGATGCAAATGGTTACTGTGGTCTCTGTACAGATCTTTTTTTTTTTTTTTTTGTCCCAAACTCATAATTCTTAATCACAATAGATTTAGGTTGTAATCCGTCAGATTGACAAAGCCACTGGGGGGCAGAGCTCCCCCCGCCAATAGCCATTTTTTTTTTTAAAAAATTTTTTTTAGAGTTGAAACCATTTTTGGGCTCCTGCGTTAATTTTTGGGGGCAATGTTACGGGCCTGTGGGGCAGAGGGGCAAGGGGGGTTTGATTTTTTTTTTTGGAAAGGTTTTTTTTTTTCCTTCGGGGGGAGGAAGAGGGAAAGCTCCGCCTGGTTCCATAAAACCCGTGACCCCCCAGCGTACAAAACACTTCGTTCCCCTTTTTCCCACAGCGCCGCCACATCACCCACCGACCAACCTTGCGGTGGAAAAACCCCCCGCATTGAAGCTTCGAGAGTGGGGGATTCCGTGGGATTAAAAGGATGTTAAATGGGAAAGGAGATTTAAAAATTTGGGAAAATGGGAGGGGTTGGGCGCCGTTTGTAAAGCGGCCCCGGGCTAAAAAACCAACATTTGTACTTAGCTTTTAATGTTTAAAAACCGGTATAAATTTTGGGGTCACTTTTTGTACTTTACACAATTTTTAACTTGGAAATTTTTAATTTAAAACCAAAATTAAATGTTACACCTAAAGGGAAATGTTTAAATCTAAGAAACAAATCTAAATCTAAATTTTAAACTAAAACTAAAATTTTTTCTAATTAATGTTAAAACTAAATATTAATTAAATCAAAATTTTAAACTAAACAAACAAATGTTAAATCAAAATTTAAAACTAAATCTAATGTTAAACAAACAAATGTTTAAAACTAATATTAACTAAAACTAATGTTTAATCAAATCTAATCTAAATGTTAATCTAAATTTAAATCTAAAACTAATTTAAATCTAATCTAAAAGTTTAATCTAAAAATAAATTAATCTAAATGTTAAAACTAAACTAAATCCCCCATCTCCCCCCCTTTCATCCGCTTACCGGGATCGGGGCCCGGGGGGGGCGCTCCCTGGGGACCCCAAACTTCCCCTTTCCCCACCCCACAACCAGTCCGCGGGGGATCCCAGGGGTTCCCCGGCCAGGTTGGATATAATCCTCCACCCTTTCCCGGTCTTCCCCGAGGCCCCCTCCCCTGGACGTTCCCGGAACCCTCCCAGGGGGCGCCCAGGGGGCATCCTTCCCCGAGCCCAACCACCTCAACTGGCTCCTTTCACGCGAAGGACGGCTCTACCCGAGCTCCCTCGGGTACTGAGCTTCCCCCTATTTCCCAAGGGAAAAAGCCAGCCACCCCCTGAGGGAAAACCCCCTTTTGGGCCGCTTACCCCGGATTCGTTTTTTGGTCAAACCCCCCCTTATACCAAGGGGAGGGAAAAGAAAAATTTCCCGAATCGAGAGCTTTTCCTTTGGGGCGCTCCTTTTTTTCACAACGGGGCGATAAACGGAATTAAAACCGCCCCGCTGCTCCGATTCTCCCACCATCTCACGCCCAGTCCCCCAACTTTCGCGAACAAACCCCAAGGTACTTGAACTCCTTTACTTGGGGGAAGGACCCCCCCCACCCGAAAAAACCCCCTCCATCTAATCTAAAAAGTTAAAACTAAAAATTTTGGGTGAAACTAAATTTACTTTTCAAATTAAATGTCGGTAACCCCAATACCAAAATAAAAAACTTGAGGGGGTCGGGGGGGTTTATGTCAAAAAAACAATAAAAAAACCTTCATTGGGGGATAGGATTTTGAAAATTTTGGGTAACCCGTGAAAATACACCAAATAATAAAAAACCACAGTTGGGGAAAACGTATTGAAAGAAATTTTAGTTTTTAGTGGGCAATTTTTATTAATGGTGTGGGAATTAAGAAAATTTAGCCCGCCCCCCGGGGGGGCTCCCTTTTACTGGTCCCCTAAAATTTGCTTGCATTTTAAGGGCAGGGAAGAGCCTATCCCGCCCATTTCACGGTTATCCAAATTCAAGAGGGCCCTATTTCCCAAAGAGAGGATTTTATTCGTTATTTGACACTATAAACATACACTGCCTCCTCGAGCTTTTTTTTGGTACTTCCGGTTACCGACATTTTTAATTTTCCCTATTACTAAATTTTTTTTCACCGAAACATTTAAAATTTAAAATTTTGATTAGATTTAAAAATTTTGATTTATTTTAAAATTTTGATTTAACATTTAGATTTAATTTAAAATTTAGATTTTGATTTAACATTTAGATTTAGATTTAATATTAATTTAACATTTAGATTTGATTTAAAATTTAGTTTTTGTTTAGATTTAAAATTTAATTTAAAAAATTTGGGTTTAAATTTTGTTTAGATATTTGATTTTTAAAATTTAACATTTTGGGTTAACATTTAAAATTTTGGGTTTTAAAATTTAAAATATTTTCCAAAATTGACAAATTTGTTGTTAAAAGTGCAAGAAAATACCCTCAAAATTTTTTACCCGGTTTTTTTAAACCTTATTTTTAAAACTAAATTTGGAAAAAAAATGGGCTGTTATTTTCAAAACACGAGCCGCTTTACAAACGGGGCCCCCCGAGGGGGAGGTATAGCAGGTTTTTCCCCATCCTTAATCTGATTTTGCCAAACAAAGCTTTTTTTTTAAAACAAAGTTAGACATTTTTGGGAAACCCCTATTTTGCTCTAAAAGGGGGAGTGTGAGAGGAGAATTAAAAACCCCGACAACAAGAGGGGGTAGCTATGCCACTCCCTACTTGATCCTTTTTTTTTTCCCCCAAAAAGGGGAAAACACCCTGTATTTTCCCAAAAAAGTAAAAAAAAATTTTTTTAAGCAAAGGAAAAACACGGCGGTTTTGCTAGTTAAACCAAAACAAATTTTTAAAATTTTGGACTGAAGGTTAAAAACAGCAGCAAAAGACCCAAAGTATTTAAAAAAAAGCAGGTCAACGGTTTGGCCAAAAATGTTTTTTTTTTTTAAAAAGGGGTTTATCTTTCAGGCAAAGGGAAAAGAGTGGGAAAAAGTGTTTTTTTTGGGGAGGGGGTTTTCCTCTGTCCGTTTAATTTTTTTCATGGGAGAAACCACGTTTTCCTTTTTTTGGGCTAAAAATGGATCAGCTTTTATTTTGATCACTTTGGAGCTTTTTTTCTTGCTGGGGAGTAGGTCGGGAGAAAAATTTGTCAAGCCCCTGCCCGAAGTTGATAGGGAGGACCTTGCCCCCAAAACCAAGAAATTTTACATTTTCACCTTTGCAGAAAAGGGCAAAAGTAAGCCTCTTTTTCATTCAGAAAATGGATGCTTTTTTTTTTTAAACAGTTTTTAGTGATCACGAGGATTTTACATGAATTTTATGTAAAGAAAAAAATCTTTTTTGTAATGAAAAAGCACAGAAAAAATAACAGCTTTGTTTAAAAAAAGATTTTTTGCATTGGTGAAAAGTGAATGTTGTGTCACTTTCCCCAAGAAGAGCTTTTAGTTTGTCACTTGATTAAAAAATCCGAGTTTTTTTGGGAAAAATAATTTACAGCGTTGAAAATCCAGAAAAACTGCTTTCGAACATTCCAAAGTTTGCAAAAAAGGGTCAAAAGGAAAGGTTTTTTTAAAAGGGAAAAATGTCACTCTTGTTAATATCTTTCCTGGTTAAAGAAAACTCTTGAGAGGTTTTTCCCAAAAAGAAAGGAAATGCAAAAAGTAGTAAAGGCTGAACAAAAATGTGTGACCCCAAATTTTTGTAAAAAATTTCAACCGGGTTTTTCCTCGTTTTGTTACAGGGAGTGTGTCTTACTGTTCCCACGTTTTAAAGTTTCCCCCCTAAACACTGTGGAAATTAAACCCAAAATTAATCCCCCTTTTTTAAATACAGTCACCTTTTAAGTGGTTCTAAGTAAAGCTGTTTTTTTTTTTAAAAAGCTAAATCTAAAATTGGTCATTTTTTTTAAAAAATTATAAAATGGTTTTTCCCCAATTTTTCCACAGAGTAGTTTTTTAAAATGAAGTTTTTTGATTAATTTTGATGGGGGTTTGTTTTGACTTTTAAAGGGGGGGGGGGGGGGGATTTTGGGGCATTTTATTTCAGGGAAAAAAAATCGGACTCAAAGATACTAGAAGATAAAACATTTTTTTCATTATGTCGGTGGGTTTTCATATGCCCCCCACTTTCTTTATTTAGCTTCAGTGGTTTTTAGACCTTAAATAAAATTTGGGAAATACTTTTTAAAAATTTGGGGGAAAAGAATTAATAACGGCAATAGGACTTGGATTGAAAAAACCGCAATAAATGAAAGCAGAGGCACTCTTTTTGGTTATATAGATTTCTGGTTTTCTCTGGAAACAGCCACAGCGAGTGATGATGATATGTTTTATCCAACACCAGTTTTTTGTAAAAATTCTTTTTAAGAAACCCTGGGAAAAAACAAGCCTTTTTAGAACGGATTTTTCGTTTCATTTCATCTCGGGTTCTCTTTAAAGAGAACGGTACAGTGACGCCAGTGGCATGGCAGGGATTTTTTTAGGCTGCTTTGGTTAAGATAAGAGTGTACAGCGTTAATTAGCGGCTGCACAGAATCCAAAAAGGGAATTTAACCCTACTTAGGGTAAATTGGTGTGTGGTGTTACAGACCCCTGTTTGTTTCTTTGTCAGTTAAACGTGTAAAGGGCCCTTTTACTACTCAAACCATGCTGATGTTTTAATTGTTTGCATTAAAAACCCTCTGTTTCCTCTAAAATTTAAAATTTATTTTATTATTTTCTTCAGGGTCATTTTTCCATGAAGTGTACAAAAAATTTTTTACATTTTGGACTAGATCAGACGGGGGGAAGGTTGTGTGAATGTTTGTTCTGTAGTAAAAAAACTGGGCCATATTGGTGCCACCCGGCCAAACCAGTTTTCCTCCCTTTTTTCCTTTTCTATATTTATTGGTAATGATATTATATCCTCACCCTATTTTAGCTGGTTTGAATTTTTTGTATGTGTGAGGAAGCAACTTTGTTTGTTTTACAACCCTAATGATGCTAATTACTTAAGAAAAGTTTAGATTACAAAAAAACTTAACTTGGGGTTTGTATAGAAAAAAATGTGCAGCAATTTAAAGGAAAAACAAAACATATGTAGTGTAGACATTTCCAAATGTGGTTTTACCGTTCATTTTTAGATGATGTTGACAAAGGAAGGGCCCCAGGTTTTGACTTTTGTTTTTTTTTGCATGGCTACAGCTTCAGTACGTCTGTCCCCCTTTTTGAAGGGACCTGTTGTTAGGCCCTTTTAAGCCACATATTTTTATGACATCTGAAAACCACTTAATTTTTTAAGCCTTTTGTTTTAACTAACCTCAAAAAGGGTAAAAAAACAAAAAAAAAACAATTTATAAAAAAACAGTGAATTTTGCTTTTGTTTTTTATAAATCCAAAACCAATGAATTGATTGGGGTGACAAATGACTCGGGGCGGGGTTTTGGTTTTTGGGTTGTCCGGATGCTCCCCAAAACCAAGAAACACCCGGCCCGTTGTTTTTAAGTTAAGGTCAAAATTATCCTCCCAAAACCGAAAAAAAAGGCTGGTTTTTTTAATTTTAATTCCCAAACTTAATCGGACAAGGGCACTTTTAAAAGGAAAAAAATTTATTATCCAAAATCGGGAACAAGTATCCTTTTTAATCTAGAAATAAAAGACTAATTTTTTATCTGAATTAGAGCGATAAAAATTAAAGAAGTTAGCATTTTTTTTGAGCTTTAGGACCTGGGGGAAAAAAAATTAAGTAAGACATAAAGAAGGGTTATGAATTTAAGATGAGAAATGCTTTTTTGAAAAATGACAAATTTCCCGTTTATCATTAATAAGTCAGAAGGTCACCCGCCGTCCACAGCAGAGAACGGCACCCGGTAAGGAGGGGGGAAGAGAAGAAAAAGATAAATAGTGAGTAAGAAAAAAAATTGTTGTTTATAAATCACTGAAAACCCAGGTTTACAAAAAAACTGTTATTCCCCTTTCAGTCAAGCAGAGGCTGAAATAGCGGGAGGACAAAAGCTTTGTGAAAGGTTTGTAAAAACAATTTTTGAATTAAAGAGTAGAATAAGATACTTTTTAATAATAATCAAAAAAAATTACAAACAAAAACTTTTATTTTTTTTTAATTAGATATCAAGTCACTTCTCTTCAGAAGAATCGTACTCCCCTTTGGGCCCCAGGAAAGAGCGGCGGCTGGGAGAGGGAAAAATAAATAATGGTCGTAAGATAGACAAATTTTTTTTTTAATTACAAAATAGTGATATTATATGAAGCATGGATGAACATAAGTTGGGTAGGTACTATTTTGTTTTGTAGAAAACTGTTGAAGCTGTACTTATTTTTTTCATCCACAGTGAACGCAGGACTCGGGGTGGAAAAAAATAAGAATGGTTAGAAAAACGGACAAATAATTTTTGAACTAGAAGTGAATAATGAAAAAGCAGGTGTGGATAGAGTGTTTTTTTTTGTCTTTAATTATTTTTTTAAGAGACGCCCGTCCCTACTTTTTCGCCACAGGAACAACAGGAGGGGGTGGAGTAGTCAGATAAAGTCAGACAAAATGGTAGTAAGATAAAACAATCCTAAATTTGAAATTTAAATAATACATATTTTATTTGTTACTGCCCCTTTTTGAATTTTAAATTTGGGCTTTTTTTAACCTGGGAGAAGTTTAAAAAACTGCCCTTGGGGACTTTAAATTGGTCCTTTGGGCCCATGAGGTTTGTTAATATTTTTGGATGGCGGTTTTTTGCAGGGCCAGGCATTCCATAGTTGAGACAGGGAAAAGTGTTTTGTTTCTCTTTGATTTTGCATATTTTTCCTGTTCTTATTTTAGGAGTTTTTTTTAGCGATAGATTTAGTGTTTAAGGGGGGCTGTCTCAGCCCTAAAATGCGGGCGCTTTACATTCACACACCCCAATGTGGGCGACTTAATTAAAGCCCGGGGTTTTCTTGGTGAGGGTTTTCCGGGGTTTCCCAAATTTTGGTGTTTTTTTTTGTTGGTGTCAGTGCATTTCCATCAATGAGTATGGGAGTAAAGGCTCTGTTTCTTTTTAAATTGAAGCTTTTTTTCAAGCGTTTACATCGTGCAGTTTTTTACCCCTCCATGCACGCAGTGCGTCAGCTTCACGAAAGGGAGGGATTTTTGTTTTCATTTAAAACGCGCCCCAAGTGAAGGTTCCTTGCCCCCCCAGACGCAAAAGAAATTTTGTCTTCATCGCCCCGCAAGACGCAAAAAACCCCGGTTTTCATCACCCCCCCGCCAGACGCAAAGGCACCCTTTTTTCCACACCCCCGCCAGCGAAAAGGTACGCACGGGGTTGACACCCCGCCAGAGCAAAGATCCTGAGGCTAAAGGGGGCCTGCAAGACGAAAAGGGGCCGGCCGTCAGGGTGACAGAAATCAGGACTTCCCCCATACATATTGAAGAGATACACAAATAATTTACAAAAATTTCCCAAACAAGCCCCAGTGCAAGACGTACTTGGGGTGTTGACACCCCCGGCCAGACGAAAAGGGGCTACCTTGTCTCATCAGCCGCAAGACGCAAAGGACCCTTTTTTTTTCATCAGCCCCGCCGAGCAAAGGCTACAGCAGGGGGTCGACAGCCCGCAGACCAAGGTACCTGAGGCTCACAGGCCGCAAGACGCAAAGGGGGCCCGTCAGGGTGAAAAATACAGTCGACGTCCCATGAAAAATAAAGAGATAAAAAAATGTATTTTCACCCCAAAAGTACCATGGGAACCTTTGGCCTACGTGATGTGGAAGGATGAAGGGCGGGGTAGGGAAATTTGCTCCAAGTTTCAAGGGGGGAGTAGCCCCCCCTGTAGATTTAATAAAAGCCCAACATGCCCCATTCCACTCTTTGCAGGAGTCTCCCCCTTTTGCGCTCTCGGTGCTTTCCCCCGGGCCCCGAGGCCGGGGTTTGGGAAAGGGATTTCCCTGTCAGACCAAACTACAGGACGACTGACCGGATGAGCCAGACCCGGGGCAGGATATAAAGTCCAACAAATTTCGTTTTCCCCCTCTTTTCCCCTTGTTCTGCCCTCTTAAAATTTGTCTACCTGTCCCGGCCGAAAATTGTCAACATCAGGTATGATAGGACGAAAATTTTTTGCAGGGGATCAGCAGGGGCGCGGGGATGGGAAAAGGGGTAATGACTTGGTGAAAAGAAAAGGCATGGGGGGGTTGAGGATAAGGGGAGGAACAGCTTTGGGGAACAGATGGGAACACAAGGGAACATCAAGGAAAACCCTAGGAAACCATAGGGAAAGCATGGGGGAAAACCATAGGGATCAGTAGGGGCAGGTAGGGAACGGGTAGTAAAAGGGGGAGTAAAAGGGTAGAAAAGGGGGGTAAAAAAGGAAAAAGGGAATTTCTTGTCTTTCCCCCTCCCCCCCAATTTTGCAGTGGGGAAAAATTTCTACCTCCCCATTACCTCCTGAGGTCAGCCCCTTAAACCCAGTTCCTGAAGCCCAGCCCGAAGCCCAGCTTCCTGAAACCCCTCCCGGATTTGGGTTTTAGGGGGCGCACAGGACAGGGGGGTCAGGGTTCGGGGCCCCAAAAAACCCCCTGAGGATTTAAAAATAAATTTAAAAAGTAATTTTCCCCTTCCCAAAAAACAGACTTAAACAGGGGATTTCTTTAATTAATATTTTCCGATGCGTTAAAACCCGGTGGGGAAAATAACCAAAGGGAAAACGGGCCATAGCCACATCAAAATCAAATATGGGGTGTCTGGTGTATTTTTTTATATTATTATATTTTTATTTTTTATTTTTAAAAAATTTTGGCAGGACGATTTTCTCCAATTTGCTTCAGTAATATCTAAAAGTTTTTTTTTTAGTAATTTCAGATAAAAGGTACATTTTAGAAAAGGCATATTGACCCCCAAATGTAAAGCAGATTTACTTTCATTTTTTAATGGAAAAGGTAAGGGATGCAGTTAATTTTAAATAAGAGAAAATCATGAAAAGCTATCTTATGGAGACGGGTCAAAAGATTTAACAGGAAAAGGGCAGGGGCTTTAGATCACTTTTTCCCTGAGCTGTCAACTTGTTTGGGACCTGGATTTAGAAAACGTTTATTCGCCTAAAAATTTTTTCCACTCTTTTTCAGTTTTCGGGGCCTCCAGACACGTGTTTGTAAAAGCTGACCATGCTCAAATTACACAAAATACTTTAATGATTTTAACAATTTTTTATTTTAAAAAACAAGTTGATGGGGTGCTGTGAGAGGGCTTTGACATTTCGTCAGGCAATAAAGTGCGCAGACATGTTAAAAGTGAGAATTTTTCCAAACAATCATTTGATTTTCCTTTTTAGAGCACAGTAGGTAATAAGGGACTGAAGAGCAAAAGGGATCCCGGTTTAAATATTTTGTCAGTTGACATTTCAGTACTAGTCTTTCCAGCAGGGGAAAAATATGAAATTTGATTTTTCAAAAGGAAAAATTCACATAAAAGACCGTTTAAAATTTCCGTTTTTCTTTTAAAAATTCTGTATTTAATAAAAAAAAAAAGTCAGTTGTATAAGCAGTAGGAAGTGCCTAATTCGTCTGTTGCATACATTCCGGTGTAGGTGGCTCTGACTCTTCAGTGATTAGGAAAAAGAGATGTGTCCATGACACGTGGGAAAATTTTTTTTTTCCCAAAAGATGGTTTAACGTTTTCAAAAATGTTGAAAAACACAGAGTGCAAAAAGTTGAGCGTAAAGAATGGACGTAATAGCACGCTTAAACGCCAAAACAACAGCGTTTCCAAAAAAAAAAACCCTAGCAAAATGGGCATCTTCGCAAATTTAAATTTTTTTATTTTAGCCATTTCCCCAAATTTTATTTTATTTCCATGGTTTCCTTCAGCAGCGGAGGGGGACTGTGGCCTCTGAACGCAGGATGTGCACAGGCCCGCAGCAACCCCCAACCCCCATCCTTATTTTAAAGTTTTCAAGAGAATACAGGGAACAAGCAAAGCATATTCAATTTTTGCAAGCAAAAGTCGTAGAAACTCGGGGGATTTCGAAGAGTTAGTTTTAGGTCTAACTGAGACACTTTTGTTTGTATCCCTTATTCAACTCAAAAATAACATGATCGAAATCTGGGAACACTTACAAGGTAAGTCTTTTCAAGAACAGAAGTATCTCCGGTAATTTTTAAACAGCGAAGTACAGAGGGGCCTCAAAATAACGTGCAAAAGATTTGATTCACGCCGTTTAACGTTTTAAGTTCATCGTTTTCCCTGGTGCACAGGAAAATGTATTTTTTTTGCATTTTTTCGAAAAAGGCCCTGCCATTTGAAAAACCCTATTAATATTTTTGACAAAAAAAAGTGTTTTAAACCCAGCTACACCCTTATTAACATAATTCCCAAAATCCCCCATACTCAGTACATTTTTTACCATTAAAAATTTTATTTAACGAGGGAAAACGGCAAGTGTCACCAAAAAATTGTTTTTTCAACAGGCCAAACAAAAAATAATAATTCTCATTTAATAAAAATTAAAACAATTTAAAAGCCAAATTTTTCAAATTGCCTTTTAAGGATTTTAAAATTTTAAAAGTAATAAATACATTTTGGCATAAATTTAAAAGAGTCTCAGGGAAAATGAATCTCCGGTGGGACGGTCGACAGCGCAGGGGGTCCCTAGAAGTCATTTTGCAGAAATTTCCCGAGGTTTTACTGTAGTTTTATGCGTAGGTTTTTTTTAGGTACAGTTTTTTTTTTGAAGTTTTTTTCCAGGTGATAAGTCTCCAAGAATTTCAAATTCCGGGGGTTTTTTTTTAAGGTAAAATTTGGGCAAGCCCAAAGAAAAGAAATCAAAAGGGCCCGCAGCAACATCCCCTTGGGACCACATTAAACATTTGTTGCCATGACTTTTTAGGAGCGTGCGAGGTGGGGGGTGAGGAAAAGAGAGAAATTTAAAAAATATGATAAAAAAAATATAAATTTTAAATTGTTGGATTTTTTTTTGTTTTTAGGGGTTTCCTAAATAAATTGATGTTGAACCACGACTAGGTTACTTACCAGGTTAAACCCAAAAATGAACTGTCAGATCGGGAATACGATAATTAAAAATCAACTAAAATGTGTGAAAATAAACATTTTTATTAACTGAAAAAAAAATCAATTTTCAAGCAAGTTTTATGAAAATTGGGTCATGGAAATAACGGAAAAAAAACTAACCTCCCTCCATAGGAATAATAATAAAGCCCGATTATACATATATTTTTGATTTTTCCTTTTCCTTTGGGGATAGAAAGGGGGCCCCGGGTTCCCCCCAAAACTCCCGTTCACTGTGGGTAAACGATGCCTGGCACAACACATTAAGCGTGGGGGGTTTTTATAAGAAACGGTCTGATTCCCCGGTCGAATGCTTTTCCACACTGTAAATTTGGGGCACTTTCCCTGTTGGGGCCATGGGGCAGGGTGCCAACTCAGCAGGGCGTGAGACACACGCATTTGATGGTTTTAACGCCAAAACCCCCCATTTACGTGAATGTAACCCCGGCGGTCAGATTTTTGAAAGAGATTTTTTTGTAGATTACCCATTGAGCCAATGGATTTATTTGTTTTGTTTTGGACGGAGGGGGTTTTTAAAAGCGCTCCCCCCTTGTGGAAGTTCGAAATTTTCGCAAACGAGAACATTTTTTTTTCCCCAGCATCCAGTTTCATACCTGGCTTAGGAGAGTCGAGTATCCCGACCCTCCTCGCTTGTGTCCACTTTCTGTAAAGATAGAGGTGAGCGCGCGGTGGTGTAGAACTTCGTTATGTAGGGGATGTCTGCTGGGGGCAGTGCGCGTTGCATCCGTGTAGTCCTGCGATTTAAGCCCAGCGTACACCTCCTCTAAAACTCTGCAGAGACCCGAGACCCCAAAAGGGCCCTTTGGGCTGTTGGACGGAAAGGATACCATATCACCGGGCAATGACAGACAGAGACTAATTCAACTCTCCAAAAACTCGGACACCAGAGTGGGAGGATTAATTTAAATGTGCACAAAGTTTTAAACCGAGAGAAATTGATGAAACAATCTTTTATTAAAAAAAATGAAGTTGGGCCACATTTTGCTCTCTAAACCTCGGTGGGGTCTCTAAATTAATGTAAAATAATAATTTTGGTTTTAAAAATGAAAAAATGTCTTTTTTCCAAAAGTAAATCAGTAAGTGGGAAGAGGACGAGGGCCAGACATTACTGAACCTCGGCAAAGGTTAAAGGTTAAATTTTTGAACTCAGTGGTTTTTATTTTTTGAAACATGGTTTAGTTGATTTCCCTCAAAATTTAATTTAACTTTGGGTCCCCGGGCCCACACCCGGACCCCGGGGCCTGCCCCCCAAGACCAAATTTCTCGCGTTTCTGACATATCACGTCTCTTTGTGGATGTCTGGGTCCCCGTTGTATATAAAGAAGTTTTAAAATAAAGGGGGGCCCTATACCTATTATAAAACAACAATGCAAAGGGTCTTTTCTCTTTTTGAAAAAAAAACTCTCCGAAAATGCCCTTTAAGGTTTTTTTTTCAAATTTTTTTTGGGAGAGCATACCCCCCCGACCCGGGAGAGCCCCTCCCCCACTTAAAAAAACCCCAATTTAAACCCCCAAGGATAAGACGCAAAGAAATGGGTTTGTACAGCAAAAAGGTTTGCCCCCCCCAAACCCCAAAGGGTTTGGGGAAAAGTTGGGAGCCCCGTAGAGTGGTAGTAGTATTGTACTTAATTGGAAGACATATAAAAAGGGAGGGAAGATAAGAAAATGGTTTTGGGAATAGGAGAGAGTGGAATATCAACGTTTTAGTGGAGAACAGTGGCCAAACAAATCAGAGAAAGCAGAAAATGATTTTGAAAAAACCCCTTTAAAGGGACATCAATCTGAAAATCTGGGCAGAAGAAAAAAAAGGGTAGGGAAGAAACCCAAGGGGTCAATATGTGGGGTTATTTAAGGAAAAAAAAAAATTGGAGGTAAAAATAAAGTCTTTACTCGGAGAGTTTAGAAATGATTTGGGTAAGTGTAAAATTCAGCTCCCGGAAAAGAGGAATTTGTTTAAACTATTTTAAAAATATAAGGTAAGGCTTCCGAAGATTTTAAATGTATTTGTAAAGTTAGGGGAAGGAAGATTGCCGTTTAAAAACCCAAGAAGAAGAAAAAAAATTTTTTTTTCAGTTGTCAAGACCCAATGCAAATCGAGGCGGATTTGAGCGCCTGCGTCACTTTGGAAAGTAGCCCCAAGCTCAAAATGAACGAGAGACTTCGAAAATTTACTAGGCTCTTCGAGTGAATGCGTGCCGTAAAGTGGACGAGAGAGGCGGCAGCAGGGGGGGGGGTGAAAAAAAGTGCGGTAAAGTCGGACAGTTTTAGCCGATTTCCCGCCGCCTTAGGGGACAGGAAAGTGTGAAAACACTGTGGTGCGATTCCGATTTAATAAAAATAATCAGACCCCAAAAACGCTTGTAACAGTCTAGTTGTTTAATTAGACGGTAGTGGCAAGTGTTACTGCGACGTTTGGGGGTTTTAAGAAACAGACTGGAGTGACCGTGAAATGAACGGATTATCTCTTTGATTCTAAATTAACTATCAGCCCACTGTGTTAGACAGAAAAAGTTTTAAATCAGACAAAAGCAATTAAAATCCTTTCCCATTTTAAAAACAGTAAAAAGTTTTTATAAAAGCATCATGTTGTAAAACCAAACAAGGTTAAACAGCGAGAAGCGGGGTTTCCCCGCGTCTGGGTCCGCTGGGTCGCCGGCTTTTGCGTGGTGGAAAAGCAAAAGCGCCGCCTGCGTTCCCGAACGCGGCCCCCTGCTCTCGTGAGATTTCCCTTGCCCACGTGGCATTAGCGAGCAAGTGGGATCAAGCGGACACAAATCTAACCCGCAGAAAAGGGCGCCCATCCGGTACGATTTTGCGCAGACCGGGCCCCTTTGAAAGAGCCAATACCACAGGGCCGAAGTTTGGGTTCACTGCTGGCTACAATTTAAACAAAAAAAGGCTGTCACTTAAGGCGTTTTAGCTAACGTAGCAATAAAAAATCTAGAGCTAAAACGATTTGAAATGTTTATTTTTTGTTTGTTTGTAATGAGAAAAGTTTATTTTTTCCCGATTCAAAAATTTTGTATCCCCTTACGCCCGAAACCGTTTAAATTGGCATGCGGACTCAAATCTGCACTCGATTTACACATAGACAATGAAAAACAAAATAAAAATTTTTTTTGTTTTGGATTTTCATGGGGAGTGACTTTTTTTTTTTAAGTCATCTTGATGGTCTGAATTGTTACATTGTGTAAATTGTGTGTATTGTGTTTCACCTACAACGCTTGAAGAATAACACTCTCAACTATAGACTATGGAACCAGCTCTAAAAATCCTGAGTTGAAATGAGTTTGAGTTGCACAATGTGTTTCACATATGTAGAATATGTTGAACAGGTTGCCATTTTCTGGGTTTGTAGGCTTTGGTAGAGAAACCATCCAATGGAGATAAGAAAACATACCGCTGTCTCATCATAGAGGAGGACAAGGCATCCTTTGGTAACATTTATAAATTAATATGATAAATGAAGGGGAAATGTGCGGGGGGTTTTCAGAATGTTTTCTGAATGGTGTGTTGCCAACTTCTCAGATATAATTTTTTCTTTACAGGAATCTACCATGTGTTCCTTCTCATAAAGGATGGGTTTTTCCACATTACAAACCTTGCATTGGGAAAAATCAAGACAGGTATCAAAACATCATAGGGAGTAGACTTTTAAGTTCTATTGGAGACATTGTGTTGACCAGATTAAACCATTCATTCTTCTTTTGTCAACACAGCGACTGAAAAAATGGATGTGGGAGCTTTGAAAGAGGTAGGTCAAGGCAGTCTCCTTTCAATGCAATAGAAAACTTTAGTTTGTTTGTTATGTTTTTTTTTACAACCGCGAAAGTGTAACCCAACTTTTCCTCAACTCAGCTCCAGTCACTCCTGAAGATAGACTTCTGCTCCACCAGTGATTACCATGACGAGGGCTGCAGTACAGCAGTGATGTTCAATCTGGGCCGTGAAATCCACTTGTTGATCGGGGTTGGTGTCTGTGAGAAAAATGTTATACATTCATTCCTCTGCAGTTATGATACATATTTAAAGGACAAAATTAAATGAACTCTTTACTAATGGACTATGGTACTTCAAATATATATTGCTTGTTTTATTTCAATCCTTTTTTATAATGTTGCAGGTCTAATTTTCCTGTAAATGTAATCATATGAAGTATGTTTTCAAGATGCAAACTAATCTTTCCCATGATATTAATAGAAACTTTAAATTAAGATTTAAGCTTTTTGTGTGAATAAAACCTTAACCTAGGAACTGTAGTTAATCCTTTAAATGGTTAAGCAAAATGTGCTCTTGATGTAATGTGTTATTATCGCAGGGGGAAAAAGAAAATATTGTGACTCACTGGACAATGGACCCTACTCAAGCCAAGATGTGCCTCGTTCAGTCTGTCAACAGCGGCTTGATTCCAGGTCAGCGTTTGCTCTATCTACAGTGCATAGTTACACATTGTTAATGTGCCTTTTAGAAGATGCTGAATATTTATTATCATCTACATATTTAACATTTCACTTTTTTCCCAACATTTTGTATATAGTAAAACACAAAGTACTGGGTAAAAGGGAAAAGATAAGAAATATAAACACAATATGAAACTAGGCCTGCACGATTAATCGTTATAAAATCGCGATCTTATTTCACCCTGTCAATGATTTAATTTTGAAATAACTTTTATTTATTTTTTATTTTTTCGTTCCCTTCTCTTCATTGAAGCCTCTATGTTTACAGGCTTGTGGTTATGCACAGTGTGCTATGGGTTCCAAAAAAATCTATGTTTAGTACTGCCAATTTGTTTTGTTTTGTCGTGGTCCAAAAAATCATGGCAGAGAATCGTGTTATCAATTCTTAGCAAAAAAATCGTGATTCACATTTTTCCCCGAAGCAGGCAGGCCTATTTGAAACCGTTGTGGCTTAGAGTGGATTCACTGAGAGTTGTAACATATATTCTCCTTATATGTTTACTTCGAAGGTGTGAGGAAGATGGTGGTGGTGGAAAATCTCTTATATATTCTTGACACTGAGGTAAGTTTAGTGGTATCACGTGAGGTTTGATCAAAAGTATAAGAGGTTTACATATGAACTGCTTTGTGTGTTTTTTTTCGGTTGCAGGATGCCCTCAGTCTTTGGGACCTACATTTCCTCGTCATGATTCACTGTTGGCAGGATCTGGCCATTCATGACTTTGAGCTCACTACAGAATGTGGCACTGCCTCCATGGTGGTGTACGTACTATCAATGTTTTATCACATAGTGTCGCTGTAAATATACAGAAGAGTGTGCCTCAATTAAACAATATCAAAAATGCAAATTAATCTGTCTGTATTACAGTCAAGACAAGGGAAGCATGAAGATGATTATGCTGACAAAGCAAGACAACAGTCAGGTAGCAGTACAAATGCTTTTGAAGAAACCGTAATAGATGATAGTCTCAAGTTCTATTCTGATCTTTACATGCTGGTTTTCATTTTTTAGATCAACTCACTGCAAATACGATTTCTGCCGTCCATGACTGTTTGCTACTCTCTGGATGTCTCCTCTGTGTCCTGCCTGGTCCAGACAAAAATAAACACGGTAAACAATCAACACTTATTAAATTGTTTTGAGGATGGATATGTGGACTTGTGCTGTTTCTATGTTAATATTTCTGCACATTAAAGTCAATTGTTTTATCCTCTGATTTCAGGATACAATTTATTTAGTTGAGGGGATTTGTGAGAACCCAGAAAGGTCAGCAATGTTCTGTATGATCATTATGATGTTCAACCAGTACTTATATGATATGGTGAATGTTTTAAAATATTATGTGGTCTTTTTTTCTTGTTCATCATTAAGAAGTCGGGGAGAACCTTCATCTTCTGTTGTTGTCAGATGCTTCACAGAGGCCTTACCTGAGAACAGGTACCTAACTTTGATTTGATATGATCAAACATTAGTTGCAGTTTGTGTAGTCCACATGAAGTTAGCATAATTTGTCTTTTCTGTAATCCCAGACTTAGCAGACTTCTTCACAAACACATGTTTGAGGAGGCTGAACAGTTTGCCATCACATTTGAGCTGGATTTAGAGGTAAGTGTAAAAGTATAATTCATGTGACAGTTGTGGGCTAGACTTTTCTTTTTTTATCCTCAGTGGACAATGGATTAAAAGATGTGTGCTATTTCATCAGGGAATTATGACTTTAGAGTAGAAAAATACTTTGTTGTTACTCTATTTGGTGTGGTGCAACCGGTGGTAATTGCTAAGGCTATATACATTTGTGATATGGATCCCCCTGGGTCTGAAATAAAGTTTATTATTAACAATCATATTTTTGTTCAGCTTGTTTACAAGGTAAAGCTTGACTTTGTGCTGGAGCAGCTGGCCTCTGCATCGGTGGGTGGCTATGGACAGGATGTGTGGTCTGAACTTGTGGATGAGGCCAAGACCAACCTGATGAAGATCACAGTCAGTTATTTAGTCTAATCTCAGTTTACAGTTCCAAAATGTTGATAACCTCTTGAATTAGTTGAAGCAAAGTAAAATTGTCATCAAGTATTAACCCCTCACTAATAGATATTATTTTTTTGTGTTGGCTAGGATGAGCAGTATGTGGTGGAATACTGCCTCAAGGGTCCCTGGCCAACCTTTGAGACAGCAGAGAAAATGCTAAACCATGCTGCCACAAGATACTCCTCCTTACAGATCCAGGAGGCCTTGGCCAGGCTGGCAACATTCTGCAGCCTGCACGGCCCGGAAAACTTCAAGTAAATTCAAAGTTTTTGTGGTCTACTGTGTTGTACAGTACATTTTCGATTATGTGGTTTCTTCATTATGTACATGTAGGTGTGATTTTCGTATGTTATTCTGTCATCCATAGTGGCATCGCCTGGATTGAGTTTCTGAACAGCACTGACAATTTATTAGACATTCTGACCCACCTAAGAGAGGGAGACTTGAAGGGTGCACAGCTCCTTTGGCTGAGATATGAGGTAAAGAACAGTTTCTTGCACTTGATCAAACAACACTGTGAGAAATATCATTGTGTCAGGGTCAGTTGTGATGTTGTATACTGCTGGGTTTTGTGACAGGGACAGATTGCGACAGAGTTTGATGAGAGCAAGCTTGAAGCTGTGCTCAGTGCCATCCCAGAGGACCTGCCATCCCAAGACCTCTGTCCTTGGTTTAGGACAGTGTTTGTTTCTTTTGTGAGGAGAGTGCTTCCAACAGGAAAGGTAGGATATATTTTCTCAAGAATAAAATACTGTCACCTTTAACATATGCTATATTTTCAGTAGTAAAAGTTCTGTCTTGATGTACCCATAGAAAATCCTGGCGAGATGGCTGGAGCAGAGAGCAAGGAATCTGGAGTTAACAGAAAAGGTAAAAAAAAAAAACAGAAAAAAGAAGAAGAAGCTTAAGCTACGTAAAACCAGGAACTGTAATTCAATTCAATTTATTTATAGTATCAATTCATAACAAGAAGAGGAAACTGGTAATCATGCATTAAAATGCAGCAGAGATAACCACTGGTGGTAAGCATAAATTCATTTGTAGTTCTGATGATTTGAGAAAAGTATTGCAAGCTTAAATCACAATAGCATAGTATAGTGAAAAGCCCCGCCCATCACATGCGTAGTACACGTATACATATATTTTTTTAACCCACATGTTGTCCTTGGGTCAAATTGACCTGCTTTCCTATATCAATGTTCTTTTTAACTACCCAATAACCCAAAATAACATGATTGATTCCATACAACGCTCTTTGGCAAGTACAGATCTCTACTTTCATTAATTTTGGGGTGTCATATTCAATTTTATAGCATTTGAGAAAAATTGAAGTGGTTTTGAAATAGTACTGAGTAGAAGTTGACATATTCCAGTCTGTGATTATCCATCAACATACATTTATTTAAATTAGTCTAAATATTCCTAATTTCTGCTTTTCTAACTCAAACATTAGATATAATTTCCTATGAATGCTAACTGTAAGACTAGTTAATAAGTTAGTGTTTAGTGTTGAAAACGTCAAAGTGACAAACATTGAATAAAGCGTCAAAACTGTAAAAGGGACAAAAACGTAAGAAAAAGTTAAAAGCTTCATCAAAAACCGTCAACAAAGAGTTGATTTTCAATTTTGACGGGAAGACAACACAAGGGTTAATTTAATTGACTTTATTTTCTCCAATAGTTGTATAAAACGTTTTATGAAAAGTATTAGTCACGACAGGTGAACCAATGATAATAAATATAATGTGTCGTTCCAGGGGGCTTGGCCCCAGAACGGGTTTGACTTGGCTGTGATTGGACTCCCTTCTCTATGGACCTGGATGAAATCTGTAAGTTAGCAACGTTTTTCTTTTTCACTACAAATTAATGTTTGTGCCTTCACAATCATGATCTACCTGTGGGCGCAAATTGTGACTTAATTATCGTGACAACATCTGGTCCATGTTCTTAGTTTTTTTTTTTCTATCTTTTTTTATTTTATTTCATTTTTTTTGAAGGATGATGATTATGATGCCAAAGAGGTGGAGAACCTTAAGTCCCTGGTGTCCAACCTCCGTCGGCTCCTGGACCTCCAACAGAAATACAACTGCAGACTTTCACTTTCAGTCTTTGAGAAGGTTTGTCTCTTATTAACAACATTTTCTAATTACATTTCAGTTTCTAACAAGCTTTCAATATCTTCAGCAGAAAATAATATTTTATCAACATGCAAAAATTGATTGCATTTAATTTAATAATGAAACGCATCTGTTAGGGCTAGGTGAAATGGTGAAAGTCAACTATCACGATATTTTTGACCTAATATAATATCAATATCGCAACGATTGGCAGTGTAGTGTGGTGACTTTTGGTCCTTTCACAAAAATATTTACACAATAAGATTTTTGATAAATAATCAGTAATGTGGACATAATGACTAAGTGGGTAAAGGCTAATAATAGAACAGCTAGAACAGTCTGGTAAGTTCAGAAAATGACTTTACTGTAATGCAGTCTTTAAAACGAGGAAAAGACCACACGTACGTCATATTACAATATTATGATATCCAAAATCTAAAACGATATCTAGTCTCATATCATAATATTGAAATAATAACTATCTGACTTCTAAGTACATTGTGGTGTTGTGTTTGTGAGACATTTTGAGTGGAATTTACGTTCCTTTTTCATTCATTTATCTTCCATGTGGATTTGAAAGGGAAGTGTACGGAGTGTTGCATTCTACATGCTGGATAAAGTGCCGGCTCCAGAGCTTATTGCTCCCACAGTGCAGAAAAGTATCCTGCCATATGCTGAAGAGCACAGGGTTCCTTTTGATGAGCTACTTCTACAGTACATTAAGGTAAAACTCCACCACTTCCAAGCCCACTGGGAACAGACATTTCATTTCTTAAATGTCTGATGTTAAGTGTTTCTCCTCTCGCCTTCACTAGGATCTGCTGGAGCGTTGCAGTTCTCAGACCACAACACTTTTCACGGAATGGGAAGCTAAAGCGGTGGCTGTGCTGGGTTGCATGACTGATACTGATGTAAGTTTCTGTAACATCTTTACAGTTACACACTGTCCATGACATGTTAAAGGTTTATGAGCACAAATATTTGAGTGGAAAAACAGCTGTAACCACAGCAAAATAATAAAAACAAAAACAAACAAAAAACAGTTTGTACCATGATTTTTGAAATCTGATATATTGTATATTGTACAGCTGACGGTGGATGCTGTGCTGGAGATCATGCAGAAAGCTGTAGTGCCTTGGAGTAATGTGGTAGAAAGACTTGTTCAGCAGTACCTTGAGATGGATGGACCAAAGTATGTTTGCATTGTCTTCTCACCCTGTTTTTTTTTTTATACTAGTACAAATTTGGTAATATTAGCCATTTCTAATTTTTTTTTTTTCTAACTGATATATTCCCCAGACAAGAGCTTTTAAAGGAGAGCTACCGTCAGATGGAGATCAGGAAACTTCTCAGGGGCTATGGGATCCGCAACAACCTTTCGAACAGCACTCAAATTATGGTAATTTTGATTCGATTAATTGTGTGTGACATCTGACTTCTGTTGATCCTGCCTATAAACTTTCTGCCATATACTGTATATCTTTCCCAGATGCTGATTACGTACATCCTAAAGCAAGACTTGCCAATGTCCTTAGAAGACTCCCTGACATTAGCTACAGTTTACAAACTTCCAACTTCACAGATTCATTACCTGTATCTCATCCAGCTGATTGGCCAATACAAGGTATGCTCATCCACATGAGAATATGAAATCACCAAATCCTTTTACATTTTTTTTTTGTTGATGTTTTTATAAGAAATTGATAGGAAGGCTTTTATGCTACTTGCAGACTGAGGAATGCATGGTTGTCCTGAAGAAGCTGTCCTCGGCAGAAGCAGAGTGTGTGATCGAGCGTCTCGCATCCTGGGCTCGGCTGCAGCTGGAGGACAAAGCCCACATATCTGATGAGGTAAGGAGAAGAAAGATTTGATTTTCTTGAAATAAAAGGTAATTTGCATTTTACGAGTTTGTATTCATGGTAATTTTTCTGGATGCAATTTACATTTTGTGCATATTTAGATGATGCTTATACACAGCTATAAACATCACAAATATGCCTCACCACAAGATCTGAACATAAAAAATAGAACAGAACGATGATATGCATCAAACCATTCTGGCATTTTGTATATCGGAAATTTCTCTGTCTTCAATAGCACAAGAGACACCAGAGAGTCATAGCTCAGGTGGTGGTGGAGGCTCTGACATACCTGCAAATACTCCAAAAACGTAAGTACTCATTTTACACAATTCTGAAACATGAACAGCAGGGTGGCAAAGGGAGTAATGTATCCTTCATTCAGAAATCACAGTTTCAAGTCCCTGTCAGCAAACATTCACCCTGCTTTAGAACACTACTCATCACTACAGGTACACCTTGATTGTCTCAATGCAGCTTACAGAGGTTAAAGGTTTGGGAAAGAAATGTTAGAAATGTTCACCTGAACATCCAAGAGTGACACCAGGTTTCATGTCCTCCGCAGATGATACTCTTAAAAGCATGGAGTGTGAAAACAACCTCGCTATGTTCAAGGCGATTGCCCATCTACAGGTGAGTTCAATTTAAGGAATGTTTTTAGGGTTGTGCTTTCTGTTCTTTAACAGTTCTTTAGTGTTGTTGTTTTTCTTTTGCAAACTATTTGTCTGTTCCTTCAGGAGGACTTTGATGTTTTCTTCACCCCCTCCAACTATGAAGATCCAAACATCCGAAAACAGATCCAGGACCATCACATGACAGCCTATGAAAACACACGTGGCCGCCATTCATCTAAGATGAAGGCTACGACAACTCCAGTTGTGGCTAATGATCCCGATGGCAAAACAAAGACCATCTCTACAGAAGCTGGCTTGCGTCGTCTAGGAAGGCAGCTGCAGCGCACCGAACAGGAGCTCTGGTCTGACTTAGCCCTGCGAGCTCTGGGAGTGGGCAAGGTGGACAAGGCCCTCAAGATTCTCAGGTTTGCATCTGTGGAGGCTGTGCCATGTGTATGAATCAAGGGGTGGGAAACTGATAGGGTCCTGTTGTTCTTTTTTTTTTTTTACCCTTTAGTTCCTAGTGAAAATATTTTTCATTCAGATTACAAAAAACAACCCTGTCCAGTAAGGTATATGCAGAATAACCATGTTTTCTCTTTCCTTCATGTTTTTAGTGAGCTGTATGAACACCACTATAACACCAGCACAGGGAAGGTTTTGTTCACTGCTGCCAAGACGTTATGCCAGATGCTGGAGGCAGATGTGCCCATGGTGCTTCCTGATGACATGGACTTGCCTGCAGTCATCCATGATCTTGCCTGCCAGGCTATCACTGTGTGTCACTCAGGTAAAGAACACATATAAACATAAATGATGTTCAACAACCTTTTATGTTGGAAAAAAATAGCTATTATGTAAATCAGTGCTGGAGTTATAACTCATCTGTTAGAAACCTTTGATCTTTGTTAATTTGTTGCGATCTTGCAGAAAGAAATTAATACACGTTTGTTGCAAAAACTAGACTGGGAATGTATCATCAGTCTCATCTTAAAAAGTATTAGTAACAAATATAGACTGTAAAAATAATCATTCTTTTCAGTATATAATTACAATAGTTTATTTGGTCTTGTTGAGACGCTGACCGCCTACAGGACAACAGGCATTGAAAAGGCTTGTTTTGCAAATTTGAAAGCGCATAAAGGCTTATTATTTCACATGACACAATTATTTTTTTCTTTGTTTAACATCTGAACTCTGAGCCAACCTGGCTGCTCATGTTTGCTTTAAATGATCCCTAAGAAAAAAGGAAACATTAACTGTTGCAGATTTGCTCCTGGACTGTCTGGAGCTCTGCAAGTGCACAAGGATAGCTATGGATGTCTATCATCAGTGTCAGTTATCGGACAACTATGGCTTTATTGCCAAGGTCAGTGTCTTTCTTCATAAAATGACACAGTATGTTTGTCTGGTTTGTAATATGTTATACTTATTAATATATATTAATATGTTCTATGATAGAAATTTCTGCAGACATTTAATTCGGCCATCTTATTTTACAAGGTAGTAATTGTGACTCTACCAGGTGAACTCAGATAATCAAATTAGATAATAGTATCTATTATGTACAGTAACAGGATTTTCAAGCAGGAGTTTGTGCAATTACAGTAATCTTTTGGCTTTTTGAAAAGTTTCCAGAAATAAGCAAGGAAGCCCCTGGAAGTTACAATTGAGTAATGCCTCCACTTCAAAAAGTTGTGAAAATAACCGAAAGCTTAAAATAAGATTTTGCATTTGTGTTGATTAACGACACAGGATTTGACCTTGGAGACGGAAAAAGATCCACATTCTCAGTGGAGTTTTCAGGATGTCTTTAACGAAGATTGCATTGTTCTGGACCCAGTGGCTGTGCTTCCAGTCCAATACGAAATTACCAACTGCTTGCTGCCTGTTTCTCAGGGTAATATGCTCAAATTAATCATCTACTGAATGTCTATATGTCACCTTTGGTAGGCTTCAGCTAACTGGGTTCATCAGCTGCTAACTTTATTCCCAATCTTGCAGATACCAAACTATACCCACTGGACTGCTCCTGTCTGTCACACTGTTCATTTGAAGACGGTCTGTACTTAAGTTTATATTTTATTGCTGTTCCTTGAACTTGTGATTTGGAAAGCTTACCTTTCCCTTGCCTGGCCCATATACAGGATCAAACCACCTGCGGCCACTCCTGGGTCCCGTGAACAACATGTTAGACATGTTACAGGAGTGCAGTCAGCTGGAGCTGGCCCTCAGAGTGCTGGTCAACTCATATGGCAGCTGCCTGCAGCATGTCACCTCTAATGTTATGGACATAAAGCTCAGTTTACAAGTATGGCTGCAACATATCCAGTGATGCTGTCAGTTGCACTGTCATATGTCTTCCTTAAACAATTGCACCATTATAAACTATTAACCC
This sequence comes from Etheostoma spectabile, assembly GCF_008692095.1. Taxonomy (NCBI): domain Eukaryota; kingdom Metazoa; phylum Chordata; class Actinopteri; order Perciformes; family Percidae; genus Etheostoma; species Etheostoma spectabile. The sequence continues at coordinate 7,161,006 of NC_045737.1, forward strand.
TTCTTTCAGCTTTATGATGCCAGAGAGCTTAAGATTTACAATGACTGCTTGGTTACTCTTCGAAAGAAAACCACTTCATCTCTGAATGCTGTTGCTGTGGCTCTCTTGAACAAGGTGAGTCTGCTGAGACTGGGAGGTTTACTGCATTTTAGTGTATTTTAAATTAACTTTCTCTATTTTCTATGGGCTGCAGGTGTTCAATTGGAGGGTGGTTGATTGTGATTTGGCTATTGGACTATGCACGCTCCTCTCCAAAGCAGAAGTCACCAAAATGTTGTGGAAGGTTATTGACAACACCTGGCAGAACTATGACAAAATTTTGGTAGGTAATATGATTGCTGTTCTGTTCTTCTGTATTTTATTGTCAAACCTTTTTTTTGTTTTATTCTTGAAAAATTAAAGAGAGCTATGCTGATTTTTAATTTTATTTTTTTTAAATCAGTCATGACAAAACAATAAGCAGATTGTTGGGAAAAAAAAGATTACACACGTGTATATGCACATCTCCATCCATGTTTTCAATCGGCGACTGCCACTTGGTTTTTCAGGCTGTGGCTAGGATCGGTGCCAATCTCTGCTGCCTGTACAGTGAGGCAGAGGAACAAGAGAAGTTTCTCTCTGTCATCACTGACGCTGAATGGGGCATCAAGCTTGGCAAATTAGAGGTGTGTGGATGAAAACCACTGCATATTTATATTCACATTATACTTCATAAGTAGCTGTCTTTCTTAACTTGAAATTCAACGTGACCTGATGTCTAACATGCTTGCCCCTGCTCTGCCACAGATATCCATCCAGCCAGTGTTCCGTCAGCAACCTGAGATGAAGAGTAGTCTGATCCCTGATCTGGTAAAAAACAGGAGGATCACCCCAGAGATTATCCTCCAGTACTGCAGGTCAGCTGCTGAAACTACAGTGTTCTTTCACTTTTGAGTCCATTGGTGTTCAGTATTCTTTTCCTTCCTGTGCTCACTTCTACTTCTGTCTGCAGTACCTTTGGTCTAGACACTGACAGAGTGATCAACCAGTACATTACCACCTTACTGCTGCTTCAAGAGGACGAGGAAGGTGCCGGTGACCCAGGCCCAGGCCAGGAATTGGTGCAGCCTCTGTGTCATGCAGATGCGCTGGAGCGAGTCTTGCAGATTATCCCGATGTTACACAACACCAGCGAGCTCACCGACAGCCTCTGTGCTGCCATATGCAAGGTTTGTGCATAGAAACAAACTGAAGGAGGGAAAACTTCATTAACATGAGGGCTCAGCCCTATTATTTTCTTTTAGTTGTCAACCCATGTAACCAATATTGCCCAGAATTACTGACATATAGTACTTGGTTTAGTACCGCTATAGCAAACCGATTCAAGACGAGTCTGAGCTACCACACTGAAAGGAGTTTACTGTCATAGTTTATTATTTTTTGACTATTCACTTAACTTGAAAAAAGCCTTTCTTATACAGCTCAGCCCTTACAACTATGAGAGGATCGAAGTAGTGCTGAAGATAATACAGGCTGCAGATGAGAATGTGACAACCTTTTCTATTAGTCAGGTAATAAAAAACAAATTGGTATTGCAAATAGTTATTTTTCTTCAAAATGCATTGTGCAGATTAGCAACCAGTGTCTTTTAATGCACAGGCGATGGGTCTCCTTCAGCACCTGAAGTCCTACAAGCGAGTCTCTCCTCCCTCAGACGTGGAGAACACGCATCTTCTAGAAAACGGCCTGCTGCCAAACGTTCTGTCCAAAAGCAGATTGCCCTTCCATCTGCTTTTGCAGACCAAACATTACTGGAAGATTATCTGTGAGTTTCATGCTTCAGTATTACTGCTGACAAACAAAAAATTCTCTGATTGTATTAGACCAAGTACAGAGTGTGTGGACTGGAAGCTGGAGAGGTGCCAGTTCACCTTGTGTGCATTGCCGAGGTCCCCTTTTGCAAGGCACCAAACCCCCAACTGCTCAGGGGCACATGTCCATTTAATGCATTTGTATAGGTTCTGTTTGTTTATTTTGGGCCGGTGTGTGTGTGTGTGTGTGTAACATGTATAAACAATTTAATTTCCCCTTTGGGATTAATAAAGTATGCCTTCTTTTTCTGTGTTTAGCTCCTGAGCTCAGTGAGGAGACCTTCCCCACACTTCTTCTGATTAGCAAACTGATGAAGGTAAAGCACACTAATCTACAATGTAGCCTTACTCTGTATAATCACAAAAACATAGATTTATCCAACTGCTATTCAGGTTATTCAAAGCTTCCTGTTTCTTTCCAGGTGAGCCTTGATAAGTTATACATGTCAGCAGCAAACCATGTGTTTGAGAACAAGATGAAGCCTTTACTCTTAGAGCAGAGGAAAAAGGGTCATGGCCATGGCTACAGTAAGGAGACTTTCAAGGTGGCCAAGGCCATGATGGAATACATCTACTGCATCCAGAGCCCGGAGTGGGCTGCTGCAACAGCCCACAAGATTACTCAGGAGCTGCCACCAGGTCTGACCTGCAAATTAAACGTGTGTGCGTATGAATGTGTGTGTGTTTGCGTGTGCGTGCATGCCCATAAGGTCACTCAGGAGCTGCCACCAGGTCTGACCTGCAAATTAAATGTTTGTACGAAATTGTTTCCGGTTCTCTACAGGCTATGAGAAGACAAAGTCTCTTAAGTTCTGTTTGGCTCTTGGAGATATCTGGCTGAAGGATCCGAACCTTGAGGTCAGTGGTTGTGATTGTTATACGCTATAAACTTCAAATCTCTCACATCTGGTGAGTTTTTCCTAAACTGGTTGGTTTATTCTACTCCCCTTAAATCCTGAGCAGGAGGCAGCGCGGGCCAGAGGGGAGACCTTTCTGTCCAAGCTGAAGCTGCAGTTCCAGCGCTCGGCTACCGAGAACGCCTTGATAACCAGCCAGTTAAACAGCCCAGAGTATCTGAAACTGACTGGGCTGCCAGCCAGGCTCATAGTGGCTCTGTATGAGCACAGCGGTGTGGAGCAGCGCTACAGAGACTCGGGAGGTCAAAATTATCCTGGTGAGCACGCTTTGACACAGAAGCTGAAGTAAAGCAAGGTTCTTTAGAAGCTTTATATTCTTTAGCTAAAATTGTTTCATATGTTGTAACTGTGAGAAAGCCATCAACAATGTTGATTCCTTCTAATTGGATAATTTGCCTCTGAGCAGATATTCATGCAGTGGTTCAGGAAATAGCCACCATCAACAATGTGGATCTCCTGAAAATCCGTAACATGATGTTGGAAAAATGGATCTGCAAAACAGGCCCTGCGGTCACCAAGGTGTGTCTCTCTCTGCTTTTATTAGCTAATCACAGTTTCTGATCATCTGCTTATATTGTGTTTCACCAAATTATAGTCCAATGTGTAGAAATTTGACAAATCATGTTTTTCTGTGATAAAGGATATTGGTAATCATGAGGGTATCAGTAACATCGAGGAGGACCCAGACTTAATGAGGTAGAGACATTGCTGTTACTTTTTTGTTTGTTTGTTACACATTTTGTTTCCGAGTAGCCTTTAAATATGTTTTATTTATAATGAAAATTCAAGAGAAAAAAATGAAAGAACTTTCTTTACCACTTTTAAATATTTGCCTAAACGTAATGGTGAATTATCACTGAAGAAATTCTGTTCACAATAATTACATGGAAATAAGTTTGTATCTATTTCTAGTACTTTTTTTTACCATATAAAACTGTCAGTTGCTTGTCTGTTACACATTTCATTTTTATTTTCCTTTAGTATTTGATTGGGCAAAGAGTTAGAACACTAATATGTTTCAGCTTCTCTGTTTATTGTGTTTTATTTGATTCTCTTAGGGTGGTGTACATGCTGCAGTCTTGCCCCATGGATGATGCTGTCCGTCTCCTAAACCCTATCTTAACTGCTGAAACCTGGGTGAGTAATACATTGCAGTGAGTCAAAATTGGACAAAGTGACCAGAGAAAGTGACTGATAACTATTTTTTGGATTTCCTCCTGTAGCCGCTCAGCACTTCTGGGCCTCGTCTGACCTTCTGCCATCGGACTCGAGCGCTGCTTTGTCTCGTCCGCCTCGCTGATTCGGCAACACTGGAGGCTAAGTTGCAGATCCCCAGGACCAAAATTCAGTAATAGAAAACATGTTTAATAATACTCATGGAATGATTCATTGCCAAGTTAATTTTAGGGTTGTGTAAGATGTGTTAACGTTTCTGTATTTTATATTCCCACATAGATATTATCTGAAGTGCTACATCTTTGTCTCTCAACTGGAGGCATTAAACATCCCTTACACGGTGCAATCGTTCCTCACTAGTCCCAAAGAGGGCTTAGTTAAAGGGTTGTGGAAGAACCACAGTCATGAGCCGCAGGTACTTTTTTTTAAAACCGAAAACCTTGAAACTATTCTAGCTAGTTACTTCACTATAGTTCCACTGAAACTGAAGCACCCTTTGTCCTTTCAGGCGGTGCAGTTGGTGGCTGACCTGTGCTTGGAGTATCAGTGTACGACCCTCAGCTGTGGAACAGTCTGCTTCAGAAGCTGCTGGGCTTCAACTTGGTGAGGCACCAGACAAAATCTTTCTAATCACAAAATTAGTCTCAAATTTTATACAAAAGATAATTGAATGCAGTATCTCACTCATACATGATGTCTATGAAGTTCTTCTCCAGTCTTTGTAAAATTATTGGGGGGGGACATTACAACCTGTGTGCATGTTTTTCTCCCTCAGATCAGCCACCTCCAGAAGGTACTAGAGGCAGTAGTGGCTGTACCTGCTCTGTGGGAGGTAACGTCATAGTTCATGGCTTTTATTTAAAGAAATGCAAATAATGTTGTTACTTATCTCTGTTACTTGAGACATGGTCAATTTCAGTAAAGTGGTCCCAAAGTGTATATGATAAATGTATTCTTTGTTAAAAATATCAGAAATACAACCTGCGCCAGGACTCTGATGGCGGCCAGTTCCTGTTCTGTAATAGTGACAGTAGAGATATAGACAGAACATGTGAGCGGAGAGAGGGCTGGATATGAAATGCAACAAAGATTTCATGGCCAGAATTAAACCAGGGATGTTCCAGTTAAATAGTGTATGGCTTAACCAGTAGATGTGGAGCCAAAACTAAAAATGCCTCCAACTAACACTGCTACACTACAAGTGATAATAGAGAAAGGGCTGCAAAGCTAATATATATTACTTTATTAATCCTGCAAGGGGAAATTACAATGTTTTCACTCTTGTATTACACACACACACACACCAGGCCTGAACTACACACACATGCTAAGTACCTATACATGCACTAAATGGAGAGATGTGGAGATGATCCATGGAAAGGCACCGGTTCTGTGCCTTGCTCAAGAGCACCTTAGCAGTGCCCAGGAGGTGAACTGGCATCTCTCCAGCTACCAGTCCACCACCATACTTTGGTCCATATGGGGACCAGTGACCCACCGGTTCCTTATCCAACTCTATTACTGACTGAACTACTGCCACCCAAAGCTAATTGTATTTACTTTATTTTCTCCCCAGATTTCCAGTTTCACCAGGACCTGGAGGAGTATGATACTGGCACCTTTTGTCTCAGGTACTAAGTTTATAATAGTGAATTCACTTCCATTAACGGAACAGATGTATGTTTCTTTAGTCTGACTGACCCTTTGTTTTACAATGTTTTGGTAGAATAATTGATGCTGATTGGCTAAAAGGTTATTGATATACATGTTTGCAATGTTCAGTATGCTCCTGATTGTCTGATCTGTTTTCTTGGTGACAGCTTCTGTTCCTCTGAGTCCTGATCAACAGGCAATACTCTACAGGACCTTTGTTCTCCTCCTCAAGTACGCTTTACTCATGTCCAACCATTTACAGACAACTGTTCTGCATGCTAGGACTATGTAGAACTTTCATGAACTGCTAGTACTAGAATATGAACATTTAAAACATGTGTGATAGATGAAACTGTTTTTTTGGGTACAGTGCATGGAAGAGTTTACTGAACTGAAAACTTTATAATATGGTTTCAAAGCAGTCTGGCTGTGTAACAGTGTTCAGAAATCCTTATGCTTTATGTTCAAAGTCATTGCAGGGGTCTTAAAATCAAAAGTAGTCACTTATTTCTAAGCACCTCACTCACAAAAAGGGAATTGATGTTGAAATCATAATCTGTTGCACCCAGGTTTGATTTAGTGAATGCTGGAATTTCTTTATGAGAAAAGGCAGAATAATGTGTCATATTCTCTTCATTTTTATTCCAACTGTCCTACCGCTTCTCTTTCTTTCCAAGGTGCCCTTTCCTGTTGAATCTGGACCTGATAGGAATTGCCAATCGCTTTGCTCAGTTTAATCTGCCAGCCTTTGCCCTGGGAACTCTCCTTCTCATCCCCTGTGCCAATAAAAAGGCCCAGCAGATCCAGGTGAGTACGTCCATGTCCTGGAAATATGTGAGAAGGAACCATTAGGAAGCTCCGTATCTTTAAGGCACTAATTACAATCCCATTGTCATGACCATCACTGTTTTTGCTGTTTCCAGGGCTTTCTGTCTGTGTGTAACCCAGTCGCTGTGCTTGAGCAGGTGGAAGAGCTCATGAACACCGGGGAGTTAGCTGGAGTTCCCTCACAGGTTAGATGTAACTTTTAACTATTTTTACCACTTAAGGCTGCTCCATGGTTGTACGTTAGGCTCTACGCAGAGCCTACGCTGTAGCCTACGTAAGTGGCCTACACCATTGTGAGGACTAATACTTGCTACACTGGGGTCTGCTTTGTTCTAGTTTATCTCTTGAAGAGAACAGCAGAGCCGGTGTGTGTGGTAGAGCGATTGAGAGTGTGACGGGGAGTAGCTTCAGAGCTAGTACCGACTTCGGTGGCCGAGACAGAGAAACAAAGTGTCTCTCCTGTGCTTTCTGACCATAGTCAGAAGCTGTTGCAGGAAAAGTTAACCCTCTACTTGATGTCATGTTGTTTATGGAGAGTAAAAACCCAGAAACGAGTAGAAAGAAATGTACCGCTACAAAGCCGTGGCCAAGTGGACCAATCAGTTGTTGAGGTCTGCGTCATTGTGACGTGTAGTTACATTTCTGCGGCGGTACACGTCAGGCTATGGCGTAGGGTCCTACGTACGTACTGATGGTGTGAACATGTTAAAGGTGTTGGGTGTTGTTTAAAAAACAGAAAAAATGTCAATTAAAGGGATGTCTGGTGCAATAAAACAATATTTGCTTTTTTGCAATTGTTATTGCTATTTCTTTTTGTTTTGATTATATCGTATTGCAATACATAATGACATGACAATATTGCCTCCATGATTCCATAGATCAGAGAGACCGTATTAACTTTCATCAGCCAAAATGGACAGCACCAGAAACTGTTGAAGACCAAACACTTTAAGCATCTGCAGCAGCTCATTGTGTCGCGTGGCCAACCTAACCAGGTGAAAGACTTGGTGGACTACCTGATCAGCCAGAACTGGTAAGACTTTAAGGTCAATATGCTGATAAATGAGCGGGGGACTAGATAGTAGGGGTTAATTATACATAAAATATCTCGTCATTCTTGTTTTGCATTACCAGACTGCCTGCCTCCAGGCGGCCATTACTCGGACAGAAAGGAGTTTGTCCTCAACTGTGTAGATAACTCATCACTTTAAATGGCCACTCCAGGAAATCTTAAGGGACTGAAAACCTGCATGTTTGATTTAATTGTTTATTTAACCAGGACAACGTTGAGAAAGGCACAGTCTCTGAGATGTACAGATCCTTTCACCGCCACATCAGAGTCTGTGTAGTCTACATTACATGCACTGACATTGCATATGGCTTAATGAACACAGTCTGGAATTTGGACCATATGGGCTCAACCATGAACTAAAGTTAAGGCGCTAAAAGTTCTTCTGTGCAGTTTGTAGATGATGTCTAAAAATACAATATATTAAAGTGCCAAAATTATGCTCATTTTCAGGTTCATAATTGTATTTTGAGGTTGTACCAGAAAAGGTTTACATGGTTTCATTTTCAAAAAACCTCATATTTTTGTTGTAACACACTTTGCTGCAGATCCTGTTTTCACCCTGTGTGTTTAGGTCTCTGTTTTAGCTACAGAGTGAGACATCTCACTTCTTTACTATCTTTGTTGGGAGTCGCACATGCTCAGTAGCTAGGTAAGATCACATCGGCTAGATAACTCTTTCTCCAACTTTGGTCAGTACAAGGCAGGATTACCTGGGAGACATCTTCTTAACAAGGGCCACTTGTGGAATACTTGCAGAACAGGGACATGGAAGTAGTTCTTTTGGAGAATATGGTGAACTAGTGTGTTGTAGCAGTGTGTTGCCATTGCTCACGTAGCATGCAACGGTTAGCCGCCTCATCCTGGCTAGTGACGTAGAAAGCCGTGCAGATTTTGAACAGCTCACCTGGAGACTGAAGGCAGAGGACATTCAGAAACAGTATCTCACTCACAACAGCATGGATAGTTTTTTTTCTCAAGTTTGTATGCATGTGGAAGCACCAGAGACACCAAATAACATCCCAATTTCCAAAAAAAGTATTATTTGCTTTCATAATATGCACCCTTTAAGCTAAATTTGGACTAATCCCCTAAAGGCACTATCTGGGTGTCTTTGAAGTTGACAAATTGTATTGTGTGAGTTCTAAGCTAAACTGTTGTATAAACTATATAACTACATTTTATTTTAAGTCATGGATTCAGGTTTTGGGTTATACAGGACTTGACATTTGACTTTTTGGTTTTTCTTGAAGTTGTTCAGCTGTTTCAGTCTAGTTTGACTGCTGACAGCCACTTGGTTTCTAAGAATCTTTGAAAGATAAAGTGCAAAACAAAAACACACCCTAAATGTTTGACCTTTTCAAATGTAAGTGTTGAGTTCTTCACATCAGATTCTTCTATTCTGTTCTTCAGTCAGGACGATGCTGACTCGCTCGCTCGTGAGTACATGAAACACAGAGAGCAGCAAAAAGGGAACACGCTGACAAACGGCTCACCTTCACAGAGCTGCCTTAAGGTACCTGAAACTGATGTCCTGGACCCAGTTTAGTCTGGGCTGCAGTGGAGAAATATTATATTTGTGATTTTTATTTTAGTAGTTAGTATTCATCATATTGGTTCAGATGGTCTCTTTCTTTTCTATTTAGCCATTATCACCTTGATAATTGATCTGTTATAGAAACATAACAGACCTGTAATTCCACTTGAATTTGTTTTTCAGGAGTTTTTCAACATGCAAAATGGAGTTTCGGAGTGAACTGACACTATTTCTGCAGCTTTATTTATGTTTTCACACTTGGTCTATTTTGGGCTCAGATGCAATATTTGCACCTATCTAACTTTCAACTATTCATGCAATCTTTTAATAAATGCTTTCAAAATCGATTGTGTAGCGGATTCCCTGAAAGAAATGATCACGGTCAAAAATCAAAGGCTATTCATCTTTTTTATTTTATCAACTCATGGCTTGTTTATTCTTTTGTGTATGTTGTTATATCTGTTGGCTAACATGCAGTAGAAAAAAACATCACTATCACTTTAAATCTTAAAATGCAATGAATTAATGTCAGAGCTAAAATAACTTAAATGTCAAATGTATACTAGAAAAAAGTAGCTAGATTGCTATTGCCCACTGGACTGTTTTTCAGAGGCTTGGTCAGTTTTTCTCTGTTTTGATGCATACACACAAATCGAAGTATGCAAATGTTCTGTAAGCTTCACTCCTTTATATATTCAATTCCCATTTTGTCAATTTAGGTTTACTGTATTCTTTATTGTAAAAAAAAGAACATAGTAAAAAAAATGTCTTGCCTGAGTTAACTTTTTTTTATCACTCTTATTTTAGTTACCACAATTGAGCGGTACTTTTTGACATCTGTATACATAACAACTGTGAAACTGTGTGAAACTCACACTTAGGCAAGGTTCAGCTTATATTTGGTAGATGATGATGATCAGGGAGAGCACACAGATACAAAAGGCCTCGTGGAGCTGATGTGGTGCATGAACCACAACCATCAAGAAGATGCTTCCTGTTTGAGTCAGCTGTAGAGTAGTTGGTACAATGAAGTCAAGCACTTTTAACCAGTGTGACATACTTTCTTTCAATTCAATTGACTTTTAAAATTGAGATTGTGCTAGGGAAGGTTGTTGATATAATGCATGGACATTTGTCCATGTACGGGTCAAATATAAATGGTTTTAACTGTGCATGTCTTCACAAATTTCCACATAAAAAATGTTTGGTCTGCATGAAACATAGAATGTAATTGGCATATAATATTTACAGTCCATGAGTTTTACCCCTGAAATGTTTGTACAGAAATAATATACAACACCTGTACAAGGAACTCACTCTTAATGATGTCAACATTTTGTTGTGTATTACTGTCATCATACCAAACTTCCCTTGGTTTACCATGTATGGCATGTAATTACATTATTCATTAGCCAGTACTGTGACTGTGTGGAATCAACACAATTAGTTTTTAAGATGATGATGCAAATAAGTGTTCTTGGAGCATGTTTTTAAAACCTGCCAAAGTTTTTTAGATCAGTGGTGGTATTTAAATATTAGTAGATTGCTTACTGTTAATGTGGAGTAAGTTTGATTCAAGTGTTTCTGCATGAAGTTATTTATTTGAGATTATTATGTGCCTCTAAGGTAACTGAGTTTAAATGGCTGTCTGCATATTTTTTGAGAACCATCTAAACGTAAGGGAGGAGGTGTTTGTGGTTTTTTATATTTATAAATGTGGTATTAACCACAATATCTGTACTGAAAATCATTGGCTGTTTCAAAAAGCTCATCAGATGCACACATCTGCAGCGGCTGAAGTTGTGCATGAGTACAGCTGTGTGCCATGCTGTTTCCTCATTTATTTGAATATATTTCACCTTTTGTATAATAAACCAAGCAGAAGTCCTCAAGTAAAAATAAGATCATACTAGTTTTAATAAGGCCACATAACTAACTTTGTCAATTCTGGCATTTATACAAGACATAGAGGATCAAAAATACTGTTTCTCTCAGACCTTACACAGAAAATTAACAAAACAAAAACAAGGGTTTTAAAAATACTAAGATAAAGTCAAAATACTTAAAATATTCTTAATATTTACAAGTTAACTGTAAGGGCTGGGGGCGGCTACAATAACAATGTACAGACAGATCAAGAACCGCAACAGGAACTGGAATGATAACAAGTAATCGAAGTAGAACAGATTGCAAAGTGCAAGTGGAAATGAAAAAAAAAAAGATGTGCAGGTAATATGACTTCCATAATTGGGGCTGCCTCTAGCTCACCCAGGCGAGCGTGCGCCCCACGTAGGCTGAGTCCTTTGCAGCGGCCCACGGTTGAATCCGACATGCAACCCTTTGCTGCGTGTCATCCCCTCTCATTGTCTCCCCTTTCCTGTCTATCCACTGTCACTATCAAATAAGGGGAAAAGACCCCAAAAATAATCTTTAAAAAAAACAAACTAATGTCACTATTCTATGACACCGTCACTATCAAATAAGGGAAAAGTCCCAATACATTTTTTTTTAACAATTTTGATAATAAAAAAAGGCTTCAAGACATTTTTATGAAAAAGTTAAAGTTCTCTGATTCCAGCTGGTGCCTGTATAAGTCATCTAAATATTAAATAGGCTAAATTTATTGTTTCGTGGTTTTACATGAGCTTATATGTGACAAAAGAAATATTTTTAAAAAGTGCAGACATTATATATATCTATAGTGAGAAGTAAAAATAACTTGCACATGTTACAAAAACATCGGTTTTCCAAAGGCAATTCTTTTTTAGGTGCAATACTGGATATATGAGAAGTAAAAATAACAATTGCACTTACATGACATCTTTGAAAGAAATATGTCTATTAATCAAGCTGCATCTATCTTAATTTCCTAGATTTTGTGATCACAGCTGGCTGAGCGACTGGGAGCCTGTTTCTCGAGTTTTCTTCTCTGCACTTTCAACAGTGTCTGCTTGGGGCAGATGGAGAACTTTCCTGCAGATGTTCTTGAAGACAGGGCTGGAGAAGTAGTAAACCACAGGGTCCAGCACGCTGTTGAGATAGGTCAGACTAATGGTGAAGTAAAACATGGTGGTCAGGTCTTCCATAGCAGGGCAGACTTCAGATTCAGGGAGGGTTCTGGCTACTTGTTGGACCTTGATCCAAATCAGCAGCTGCGTGATGTTGCTCGGGAGGAAGCAAATGATGAAGAGCACCGCCACTACTGTGATGAAGCACAGAGCTTTCTTGATCTTTGCATGCTGGGCCAACTTTCTCCTTCTCAGGTGGCCGATAATCTGGAATGTGCAGTAGAGAATCACGAGCAGAGGCATATAGAAGGAAAAGAGGAACGCAAACTTATGCCAGTTCAGATCATTGCGGGCTATAGTGTCAATCATGAAGCTCTCACAGTACGTTGTGTTGTTGTGTTGCAGAGTGAAGACATGAGCTGACATTGAGATGGTGAGCAACCATAGTGCAAGGGCTCCACACATGGCTTTGGAGATACTCAGAGAGTTGATGGGATGATGGGGATGTACCACACGCATGTACCTATCCACAGCGATGGCCATCAAGAAGAGGGTACTCCCACTGCGGTTCATTGCCAACATGAAGAGGCAGATGTTGCAGAGAGCACCTCCAAACTTCCACTTGATCTCAGAGTTGTAGTAGCTGGCACGGAAAGGCAAAACCATGATGAGCAGAAAGTCGGCCATTGCCAGGTTAAAGAGTAACACCGTGCTGCTCTTCCAGGGCTTCAGGTGGAAGCAGAAGATCCAGAGAGCCAAACCATTTCCAAGGACTCCCAAAACAAATTCTGTCGCCAACAGTGGAGGGAGCCCACTGATCAGCAGGGTTCCGTTGAAATTGCATTTCATGTTAAGTTTTGTGTTGCCTCGCTGGCTGCAAATCAGAGAAATGACACAATGAGGACTGTCTGCATACTTTAAAGTGAAACCTCTATGCGAAAATAAGTGTGATTGGTTTTTGCGTGTCTAGGAAGCCAGGCGGTTCTGCTTTTCATGAAGTGTTAACACACATTATTTTAAAGAAGGGTTGACTATTTGCATCAGAGGGGCCAGCATTATTGAACATTATCAGTTTACAATAACCTTGCATGTGGAAACCCTTTAAACATGTTGCCCTTGAGGCTTGTATAAAAATCATTAATGAGTTCTTTATCTAATTGCATTATCTGCAATTGAAAATCCACTTAATGCATGTTTAACTGCTCTTATTTATAACCATTATTAAATGTCTCTGAGAAACTCTTGGCTTTTTGCATTTAAAAACTGGAATGCATTATCTGTTCTGACTTTTAGTCCTTTCACTGCCACTGCTGTTAAATAATTCTTTTTAAATCTTGGTGTAAGATCCTTGTTGGTATACTCATTCATGCATGTCTGTGTTTATATTTGGATATGTTTGTGTGCATGTTGGCAAAGATACACATTCATGTAGTGTATATGGAGTTTACAATTAGTACCCTTCCGTCAGGGGTGGTGTGAAGTGTGATGTTTTTGTAGTTATGGAGATGAACACAATGCTCTGGGGGTGGTGAGACTGATGTGGTGTTTATTTAAAGTATGATATACACAGTTTTTTTCAATATGTATAAAGTGAGCTGTTCATTTATGGTGATACATCCATTGCAAGAAACAATAATGAGAAGAGTAAAGGTTTTAACACAAGATTTGAATCTAATACCTTATTTGGAGAATGCTTTAGAAATAATGAGGAAGGAAGTTTGACAAGATGACAGTGTATGTTTCCTATTGTGTGGTGTTTGGTAATGTATAATAAATATTCACACAGTGCTTTAGGAAATTTCCTGAAAATGGAAAAATGGATCTGCAAAACAGGCCCTGTGGTCACCAAGGTGTGTCTCTCTCTGCTTTTATTAGCTAATCACAGTTTCTGTTCATCTACTTACGTTGTGTTTCATCAAATTATAGTCCATTGTGTAGAAATTTAACAAAACATGTTTTTCTGTGATAAAGGATATTGGTAATCATGAGGGTATCAGCAACATCGAGGACGACCCAGGCTTAACGAGGTAGAGACATTGTTGTTGCTTCTTGCCACATTTTGTTTCCGAGTAGCCTTTAAATATGTTTTATTTATAATGAAAATTCAATAGAAAAGTAAGAACTCTGTTTTCTTTACCACTTTAAAATATTTTTCTAAAAGTAATGGTGAGTATATAAAACTATCAGTTGCTTGTCTGTTACACGTTTCAGTTTCATTTCCCTGTGTTTCCCTTCAGTCAGAGCTGCCTTAAGGTACCTGAAACTGATGTCCTGGACCCAGTTTAGTCTGGGCTACAGTGGAGAAACATTAGTTTTGCTATTTTTATTTTAGTAGTTAGTATTCATCATATTGGTTCAGATTGTCTCTTTCTTTTCCATTTAGCCATTATCACCTTGATAATTGATCTGTTATAGAAACATAACAGACCTGTAATTCCACTTGAATTTGTTTTTCAGGAGTTTCTCAACATGCAAAATGGAGTTTCGGGATGAACTGACGCTATTTCTGCAGCTTTATTTATGTTTTTACACTCTGTTTTGGGCTCAGGTCCAATATTTGCATATCTTTTCTTTCAACTGTTCATGCAATCTTTTAATAAATGCTTTTCAAAATAGATTGTGTAGCGGATTCCCTGAAAGAAATGATCACGGTCAAATATCAAGGCTATTCCTCTTTTTTTATTTTATCAACTCATGGCTTGTTTATTCTTTTGTGCATATTGTTATATCTGTTTGCTAAGATACAGTAGAAAAAAAACTTCACTATCACTCTTGAAAGTCTTGAAATAAAATGTATTTATGTATGTGAGTTCAAATAACTTAAATGTCAAATTAGAAACTAAAGGCTTAGAATTAAAAATTAATAATCTGTTGGTGAGAGACCCTGTTGTTCTGGCACAAGAGCTTAATTCATTCTTTGTTAAATCAGTAGTAGATTTGGTGAAACAATTCACGTCTTTCAAGGGTTCTGATCAGCAGGTTCCTATTCTACCTGACAATGCTCATCCCAAATCAAATATCCAAGAAATCCCAGAGCCAGACGTTATTGATATCATTACGGCTCTGAACAACTCTAAAGCCAAGGATATTCATGGGCTTGACACCTGCTTTATAAAATCACATAAATCATGTACTTAGTTAATTTATCTATAAAACATTCAATTGTTCCTAAAGTGTGGAAATTGGCCTTACTTACCCCGGTATTTAAAGCTGGAAACAATTCTGACATGAATAACTAGACCAAGTAGCATTCTACCTATAATTCCCAAAATCATTGAAAAATGTATTAGAAAACAAATCATTGAATTCCTCAGCAATAGCCAAACATGTTCACATCCCATGCAGTTTGGGCTTGGCCACACCACTCAACCCAGACTGCATTGGCCATGTTCATGGAAAAAATCAAATGTCCGCTAGGTAAAAATGGATGTGTTGGTGCCGTATTCCTAGATTTAAAAAGAGCTTTTGACACCTTCAATCACAAGGTGCTGAATTGTCATGTTTCAATTCTGCTCAAACTATTAACAGAGAACAGTGCACTGTGGTGGGCGGAGTTAGTTCTGCTTACATAGGTTGTTCAGTAGGAGTCCCACAAGGGTCCATCCTGGGGCCATTATATTTTCATTATATATTAATGATTTACCTGAATACTGTTTACATGTTAATGTCCAGCTTTAAGCCAACAACACTGTCATTTTTACTGAAGTAAAAAGTCCTAAGAAGGTGGCACGTATTCTTAACAGCACTTACACACATTAAAACATGCCTCAATGGATTGTGTCTTATCTTACATGCAACAAAAACCTGTTTGTTTATACTTGTGAAGCAACCTTCTACTATTATGCTTTCTCAATATGGGGTGTTCTTTGGCACAGAAGAGTTGGAAGTTGTTAATGAGTTTTAATACTTGGGTGTGATTATAGACTCCAGACTCTCTTTCAAAAACCATGCTAAAATCATATCCAAGAGAATTTAATCTTTGTTATTTTAAGCAAATCAGAAGATCTACATCAGATGCAGCTGCTTTGTTTCTGCACTCATGATACTTTTACATCTGAACTACTGCATCACCAGCTGGTCTATGTTGGGTTTACTATCCTAAAACCAGTTGAGCTTCTGTACAAAGGCACTCAAGACTCTAGATTAAAAAAAACTTTCTCGTAACATCAGTGCAACATCTTAGAGAAAAATAACTTACTGAGCTTTGATCATTTTTGCAAATTGTCCTTAAAGTGCTTAATTTATAAAGTACTGCATGACCTGGTGCCACCTCCACTGCTAGAGTTTATTAAATATGTACAGACTCGGATCACCAGAGCTGTTGTAAACAGGGAATGTGAGGTTCCTTTTAAGAAAACCTCCTTCGGCCATAATGCTAATCTAATAAAGGTACATTATGGAACACACTAGCCCCGACTATAAGTGAATGTCCCACTTTGGCCACCTTTAAGAGCCAAGTGAAGTTGTGGCTTAGAGCTAACTAAACGTGCAACTTCCTCTAACTGTATGCTGTACTTAATTAGCCAGGTAGAGCATACTAATGAATTGTGTCTTTCTTTTAACACCTACTAATGAATTGTACTGTTTTTTTGTGTTTCTCCTTGTTTTACACACCAAATGTTACTATTGTATATCTTTTGTCATTATTTAAATTGTAACTTCAATGGCCTACAGATGGAAATTAGCCCTCAAGTTACAATCTGGCATTTTTACGAGTACTGCTGTACATGTTTGTCAATGTGCAATTGTCCTGAAATAATAAATACAATTAAAAAAAAAAAAAAATGTATACTAGAAAAAAGTAGCTAGATTGCTATTGCCTATTTGACTGTATTTCAGAGGCTTGGTCAGTTTTTCTTTGTTTTGGTGCATACACAGAAATAAATTGAAGTACGTAAATGTTCTTTAAACTGCACTCCTTTATATGTTCAACCACATTTTGTTATTTTAAGTTTACTGTATTTTTTTATTGTAAAAATATCGTGCCTGAGTATACAGAGTGAGTCCATATTTAGTTACCACATTTTGACACCTATAAACACAACAACTGTGAAACTGTGTGAAACTCACACTTAGGCAAGGTTCAGCTTATGTTTGGTAGATGATGATGATCAGGGAGAGCCCACAGATACAAAAGGCCTCGTGGAGCTGATGTGGTGCATGAACCACAAGCACTGTCCTTCAAGAAGATGCTTCCTGTTTGAGTCAGCTGTAGAGTAGTTGGTACAATGAAGTCAGAGCCACATTTTAACCAGTGTGAGCATACTTCTCTTTCAAATTCAATTGACTTTTAAAAATGGAGATTGTTGCGTGGGAAGGTGTGTGATTATAATGTAAAGTAATAATCTCGTAAATTTGTCTTCAGGGTTGGGTTGAAATGGCACATTGCACAAATCAAAAACCCAAATGACGTGTGTTTAAAAAAAAAAAAAGGCCATGTATGGGTTTAAACTATAATTTGGGTTTTACTGTGCATGTCTTCCCCAAATTCCACACAAAAAAATGTTTGGTCTGCATTGTAACCATAGACTGTAAATATGGATATAATATTTAAAGTCTATGATTGTAACCCCTGAAATGTATTAGTAGAGAAATAATATTCTTTAGCTGACAACATATTTCTTGTGTATTACTGCATCATGCCCAACTTCCCTTTGTGTTTACCATAATAAGAAGAGCATGAATGCGCACGTAATTATATTATCTTAGCATGCAGTAGTTGACTTTGTGGAATATCAAACAAATTAGTTTTTAGATGTATGCAAAATGTGTTCAACAGAGACATGTTTGTATATCCTGCCAATAATTATTTAGTTAGTTGGTGGTAGTTTAACCTATTAGTAGTATTTCTTACTGTTAATAACCACATGTACACATCTCAGTTAGTTGTGAATGAGTGCAGCAGTGTGCTGTGCTGTTTACTCATTTATGTGAATTAGGTTAGTAAGGATTACTTGTTTTTCTTGTTTTTTTGCATTATGTATTTCACCTTTTGTATAATCAAACCAGCAACCAGTCCTCTACCTACCACAAAAAAAAACTAGTTTTAATAAGGCCACAAAAGTCAAAGCCAACTTTAATGTCAATTCTGGCATTTATACAGGACACAGAGGCTCAAAATGCTGTTTCTCTCAGACCTTATACAGAAAATGAACAAACAAAACAAAACAAGAGTTTTAAAAATACTAAGATAAAGACAAAATACTTAAATTATTCTAAATATTTCTATATAATATTTATAAGTGTAAAAAGGGGGGGGGGCGACAATAACAAAGTACAGACAAATCAAGAACAACAACAAAAACTGTAATGACAACAAGTAATCGAAGTAGAACAGATTGAAAGTGCAAACAGAAATGCAAGATAAAAAAAAAGATGTGCAGGTAATATGACTTCCACATGATGAGTAATTAGCAAAACATAACATGCAAACATCTAAATTCCATAATACACAGTATAATATGTGTACAGTATATATATAAATATACATGTACTGCATATATACAGTATACATAAATGTATATATAGATACTCTATATATATTGTATATATATATATATATATATTCCATCTCATGTTTTGTTTTGTATGGGATGTGTAAGTTACAAGGCCATTCGATTGTGTTATATTGCATTATTGTGACAAATTGTAGTACTGTGATCTCAGAATCCAACTATTAAATATAATATACATGAATCCTTGATTTATTTTGGTTATGTGCACTTCATGGTAAGTGGAAGTCAAATGAAATAATCCAGGAAAACAATTGTTTTTCATTTTTACCTTTATACATCTCATTAATAATACTTAATAACATTCTGATCATGTTTTTTTTATGCTGCCTCTTTTTAAGTAATTTCTTGCACTCCACTTTAACTTGTATTCTCTTATTTAGAACTGTGAAGATTAAGTGATTAGTTGTCAACTATTAAATTAATTAACTATTTTGATTTTTTTATGAAAAACTTTACATTTTCTGATTCCAGCTGGTGCCTGTATAAGTCGTCTAAATATTATTAGTCTAAATATTAAGTAGCTCATACATTTTTTCATGGCTTTACATGGCAGATAGTGGCAAAAGAAAACTTTTTAAAAGTCCAGAAAAAAAATATATAGAAGAAAAATAACCTTTTCCAATGTTACAAGAACATCTGTTTTCCAAAGGAAATTCTTTTTTAGGTGGCAGTACTGGTAAATTAAAATAAATTCAACAATTGTTTGCACTACATTTACAATCTTTAAAATGGGGTCCCTATTAATCAAGCTGCATCTATCTCAATTTCCTGATTTTGTGATCACAGCTGGCTGAGCGACTGGGAGCCCGTTTGTCGAGTTTTTTCTCTGCACTTTTAACAGTTGCTTGGGGCAGATGGAGAACTTTCTGCAGATGCTCTTGAAAACAGGGCTGGAGAAGTATAACCACAGGGCCAGCACCTGTTGAGATAGGTCAGACTAAGGTGAAGTAAAACATGGTGGCAGGTCTCCATGCAGGGGAGACTTCAGATTCGGGAGGGTTCTGGCTACTTGTTGGACCTTGATCCAAATCAGAAACTGCGTGATGTTGCTTCGGGAGGAAGCAAATGATGAAGAGCACCCCCCATACGGGGATGAAGCACAGAGCTTTTTTGATCTTTTTCATGCTGGCCCAAATTTCCTTCTCAGGTGGCCGATAATCTGGAATGTGCAGTAGAGAATCCACGAGCAGAGGATATAGAAGGGAAAAAAGGAAAAGCAAAATTATGCCAGTTAGATCATTGCGGCTTTTTTGTCAATCATTTAAGCTCTACAGACGTTGGGTTGTTGGGGGTTGCAGAGTTTAAGACATGAGCTGACATTGAGATGGTGAGCAACCATAGTGCAAGGGCTCCACACATGCTTTAGAGATACTCAGAGAGTTGATGGGATGATGGGGATGTACCACACGCATGTACCATCCACAGCGATGGCCATCAGAAAAGGGTACCCCAAATGCGGTTCATTGCCAACATGAAGAGGCAGATGTTGCAGAGAGCACCTCCAACTTCCCCTTGATCTCAAGGATGTAGTAGCTGGCACGGAAAGCAAACCATGATGAGCAGAAAAATCGGCCATTGCCAGGTTAAAGAGTAACACCCTGCTGCTCTCCAGGCTTTCAGGTTTGGGGCAGAGATCCAGAGAGCCAAACCATTCCCGGACTCCCAAAACAAATTCTGTCGCCAACAGTGGAGGGAGCCCACTGATCAGCAGGTTCCGTTGAAATTGCATTTCATGTTAAGTTTGTGTTGCCTCGCTGGCTGCAAATTAGAGAATGACCCAATGAGGATGGTTTATATTCTTTAAAGGGAAACCCCTATAAGAATAAATATACATGAGGCGTGGTTTTTGCATTCCTAGGAAGCCCGGCTGTACTGCTTCTCATTAAATATTAACACACAAAGTTATTTTGAAGAAGGGTTGACTATTTACATCAGAGGGGCCAGAATTATTAATCATTATCAGTTTACAATAACCTTGCATGTGGATACCCCAAACATGTTGCCCTTATAATTAATTATAATCATGAAATGTACCCGAGAAACTCTTGGCTTTTTAAATTGAAGAACTGAAAAGTATCATGTTTTGCTGTTACATAATTATTTTTGAAATCTTTTCATAACACCTAGTAATAACAAAGCAAAAAAAGGCTTTTAACTTTTTACTCCAAAAACAAGTAAGTTTTAAAGAAGGGTCTTGGTAAGCTAACCCGACAGCTTTAGAGAGGCTTTGATGTAAGAAATCGAAGTGAATTGTGAAATCTTTGTAGATGAGGAGATGAGCAGAATGCTCTGGGGGTGGTGAGAATGATATAGTTAGTTTTCAATATGTATCAAGTGTATATGTACTGTAAATGTACAATGTAAATCATGGTAATGCAATGAACACAAGTAAGAAGAAGAATTTCAACACAAAGTTTTAATCAAATACTTTATTTGAAGAATGCTTTAGAAATAATGAAGAAGGAAGCTTGACAATAGTGCAGTGTCTGTTTCCTGTTGTGTGGTGTATGATTATTTGTGTACTTTACTGTCAGTTAGTCATGTTGAATGGGCCACTGGTGTATGAAGAATCGGTTCTTTCATAAACCTTACTTACAAAGGCTATCCTAAGACAGCTCACACACTCAGGTTTGATAAACCTATACTGCTGTCTAGTGGATAACGTTTGAAAATGTGGCTTTGCCATACATTTCAGAGACTGCATCATGTGAAGCGTGTCTCCCTCAGTCGGTTTTCAGAGATCAATCCTCCCGTCATGTAGCGTCTGAAGGGAAGTTGTCAGGTTGTGCAAATTTTAACAAGAAATTAGTTAAGAGAGGATAAACATGTAATTGTTTATGTACAAAACATGTCAGAGTCAAAGAGTAACAAATCCTCCTCTTTATTGTTTTTGTAAAAGGCCGTTTACAGACCTAGTAGAAGATGAGTAGTGAGAGAGGCTGTTGCTAAGCATTTAATGAATAAAGTTTTATTTGTGGAGTACCTTTTCATATAAAAGCAATTCATAATGCTTTTCAAAACAATAACATTAACACAGATATAAACTAAACTTACAAAAAAAGCAACTGTGGGGGAAAAGCTTTTCATCTCTGCTCATTGATTCCACGAAAGTGTGCACTGAACTATTCTCCCATCATATCAGTAATTTTCATTTCACATGCCAGGGCCCCCACTCAGTAATTTATCAATGGATGTGAGTTGGGCCTTGCCAGTTCAGAGACTAGTTGACAATGTGTTTCAGTGTTCAGAATGTGAATGAGCCAGTTTATCCTGCAGGGCAAACACGTCCCTTTGTTCCCTTGTCCTGTTGTCCCATCAGCCCATGTGTTTCTTTCACCTGCATACTTGGTAACAAAAGATCATGGTCACTACTCCACCCGGTGGAACTAACATGAAATTCCAGTCCTACAACCTTGACGATGACTGAAATGCAGACAGGGCCTTAATTATTGCCCTTGTTGAGGGACTGAAGAACTGCACATGAGTTGCATATAGTCAACTGTGTTATGATTTCAGTTTTGTTCCTGCTTCTTTTTCTGCATTTGTTGCTTTCTGTCATTCTCCGTGCTTTCTCCCAGGTCTCGTGTTGTAGTTTTTGTCTTGTGTTTCCTTGTGAGTGTCTGTGTGTTCTGTTTCCTGTTTTATTTTGATAGTCTGGTTTTCTGTGCTGTCTTGTCTTTAGTTTTATTTCCGGTGTCTTCCCGCTCCTGTGATTACCTGATGTCTTCCACCTGTTCCCCCAGCCCTGATGTCACCTTCCTCTCGTTATCTCATTACCCAGTGTATTTAGTGTCTGTGCTCCCCTTGTCTCATGTCAGATCGTTTTGTTTAATGTTAGCTTGTTCTGGCCGGTCTGTGGCTCCAGTCAGTGTTCTACGGTTGCCTTTTTCCCAGTGATCTGTTCTGCCTCGTGGGTCTTACCAGTGTCTGTGTTCCTGTTTTTGTGGTTTTCTTTTTCCATGGGAATTTTTTGGGGTTTCTGAGACTTTGTATTTCAGGGATCCCTTTGTTCTTTAGACTGTTACTGACAATAAATCATCAACCAAACCGTCTCCTGCCTGCCTCATCTCTGCGTTTGGGTTCTAATTCCGCTACACCGTAACAAACAGTTTTTATTGTCTGACTTAACTTTGTATTGTGATTGTTTGACTTACTTCTGAAACTGGGAAATGATAAAAGGTGGAGGAAGCAGTGATTGCAGCAGACTAAACCGGTTATTTCACATACCTCCAGGTCATGTGGTTTGTCAGCCATGATAAGGCAGGAGACAACATGCTAAAACCCCACAAACCATTAGAGAAGGACATAAAGGAAGGGTTAAATGAAAAATCCCTTAATGGGTTCCCCCTGGATTTGTTTTTGGAGGGTTTTGGGTTTAGCGGGGGGAAAAGGTTGGGTTTGAAGAAGAGACCTTTTGGGTTTAAAAAAAATAAAAAAGGGTAAGACGGATAAAAAATTTAGAATCGGTGGGAAAAAGGGGTTTTAAATTTTTTTCTCGGAGAAAATCAAAACCAAAAAAAAGACGAGAATGGCCCGTTTTACAATGAAAAAGAGTAAAAGAGTTTACAACCCCAATTTTGGGAATACAATCAGTAATCCCCTTTTTTATGCAGTTTCCCCAGAGGGAAATTTCCCAAAAATTGTTTGGAAACCCTTTAAACTCAAAATTTCAAACCGTGGACCCAGGGAGACAGGTGGAATCTAGTATTTTGAAACTGTCCCGGGGTGTCCCAAATGGGTTTTTGGGGTGGTCATTTTATTTTTAGCCCAAAAAAAAGGAACATCTTGTCTTTGGATAGGCTTTGGTTGACCCGGGGCCGCTTTTGAAAAAACCCCCTTCTAGGCAAAAATTTTTGAGGCCCCCGTAATTTTCCTTGGGGGGGGAGAAAACAAAGCCTAACATTTTCCCGTTTTCTCCTCCCAAAAAGGATCACCCCTGAGGCAGATCCCGGAACCCAAAAAATTGAGAGGCCCTTGAAGTATTTTTATGAAATTAAAATGAAAAAATTGGTTAAAAAGTAATTTTTCCCTTTAAAATTCCCCCCCCTTTGGGTTACATTTAATCCCAAAAACAATTTAAAAATTTTGAAAAAAACAAAAAAAATGTTTTTGGAGGGAAATTTTAAAACCCCTTAGTTTAAGTACCCAATACATCCTTAGTCTTAAAAAGGGAAAAATTTAGAAGTAAAAATGGGAATTTTGAATCAGGAAAACTCAAATTTGGGGGCGAGGTCCCAGTTGCAAAACCCTTCCCCATGGTAAGAGGGGAAATGGAAAAAAATTTAGGACCATCATCTTTGAGTTGTAAAGGGTTGATAAGAAACCTTTTTTAAAAGGAAAACAAAGAAAATTTAAAATTCCCTATTAATGGGAAAAATTTCAACAAATACTTTAAAACAGAAACAGATAAAAGAGATTTCGGGAAAAAACAATATTGCCCCCCCAAAACCTTCCAACCCCTCCCCCAAAATTTTTAAAAACGCCCAAAAACGCCCCCTGAATAAATGTGGGGGGCTCGGGGCCCTAAGGAAGTGGCGAGGTGGTTTAGGGAGGACGGTTTTCAGTGGGTTTCCGGGAAGTCCCGGGGGAAAAGTGCAGCAAATTTACCCCCGGAACCCTGACCGAGCCTTTAGCGCTAAAGTAAACAGACCCATTTTGGGGTTTAAAGTAACCCGTTTCCCCAAAGTAAAAAGGTTTTTGGAAAAACGCTGAAACCCCCCAAAAAAGGCCCCCAGTGATTTTCCAAACTTTTATGGATCTTTTCAATTTCATGGGCGTATAATCAAAAACCCACCAGGAAGAATTCCGGGGAAAAAAATTTTCTACGTAACCTCATTTTCCAAATTAAAAGTCCTTTAAAATAAAATGCCGTCAAGTTTCAAATAGTTAATTTTGGTTTGCACGAGTGGGGTTTTTTGGGGGGGAAGCCGTTTTTGTGAGTGGGGGGGGAAAAAAATTAAAAAACCCCCCTTAATCAACCCTTAAAACCCCCCCCCAACGCGTGAAATTGGGGGATTGAGGGCCCAGTCATACGTTGGAATTGAAAAAGGATGTCTTTTTCAGAAAAAAAGGGAAATCATTTATTTTTCACATGTTAATCATTTGAGTTGATTTTTCATTTTCGGACTGAAAAGGTTTTATAGCATGGTTAAAAAAAGGGAAAAAAAGTTGAGATTTGATTCCATGAAGGGTTTTGGTCTTAAGGTTTTTTGCTTTGTTTATATTTTTCGTTTCCCGGGGTTCCCCCTACTTTTCCAGGAAAAGGGAAAAGGGGTTGCCATTTTTCCCCCCTTTTTTTGTGAATGAAAAAGATTGGGGGGTGCAGTTTAAAGTGCTCAGTAAATAACTAAGGGAGAAGAAAATGGTTTTTTGAAAAAATGATGGGCAGATTATCTCCATTATATCTGTCTAAAAAAAAAAAATGTACCCCCACAAAAAACAGACAGGACAAGAGAAAAAAGAATAAAGAACCCCCAAAAATGTGAAAAGGGGGATACCACGTCCCGTTTTCTTGGTTTCCCTTCCATGTTGCAGAAAGTCTGTGCTTCAGGGGGGGGTTCGCGTTTTGGGGGACTGGATAAATGATGCCCGGATCAGGCGTGGGCCCCGGGTTTGCTTCTGGTGCGTGGATTTTTTGGTGTCAAAGGTTTTTCACTAGACATGAAACCGTCGGAGTCAAATCTTTAACCCCCTGCTCATTTTGGGTGTGGGGGGTTTTGGCAAATTGGTGAACAGAAAGCAAATTTTCAGGCCCCCGGATTTCCGGGTTTTCTGGCAGGGGTGGTTGTAACCCGGTCCCGGAAACCCCCTTGGGAGGTGGGCGTGGAAACCAGGAAACCCTCTCAGCAACCTCACTGCTGTTTGGGGACCAGAAAACCTGGAAGGGGGGTTTCCCGCGTTTTTGGGCGCCAGTTTTTTCCCCCTGTAGTTTTGTTAGACTACGAAAACTCCCCGGGCTGCAGCGGGGGTGGAGTGGTCCTAGCTGGGTGGGGCCAAAGGGGCCCGCCGAAAACCCGGATTTTATGGAGAGGGGAGCAGAAGACAGTTTTTCACCTTTCCCAAAAAATTATCGCCAAAAGAGCTGATGAGGGAAGGGGGGGCTCTTTGAAGCTTCAACCCCCCCCCAATGGGTGGGCGCCAAAAAGAATTTCAAAAAGGGTGAGGGGTTTCTCGCCGTTTTACCCTCATTCACATGTACATGGTTTTTTTCTTAAAAGTGCCGTTTCACTTGGACAACCGATTTTTATTTTAATTTAAAATTAATAATAATTTCTGTTTATTTAGGTTTTGCTAAAAAAGAAACAGTTTGGGGGTTGAAGCGGGGGGAAACCCCCCATCCCATTTGATTTAACCATTCACCAAAAAAAAAATTTTTCACCCGTGACGGTGTTTTTGGGGATCTCACAAATTTCTAAAGATAGTTCAAATGCCCGCTTTACCAAAATTTTTCCTTTTTTGCAAATGTTGGTGAAGGCCTTTTTTGGGGGGGCCTTTTTTTTTAAAAATAAATAGCCGCGCCCCCCGACCCCATGGTCCCAAAGGGCCCATGTGCCAACTTGCAAAAAAGTGTTTAACAAATGGGGTGGGGAAAGGGAAGGGTTGGATCCGGGGCCCCGGGCCCGACATCCCCTTTAAAAAGGGGCACTTGGGCCCTTTTCCCCGGGATTTGCCGCTATGATTCTGTAAGTTTGGAAAAAACAGGGCCGCGCACTGTGTGGGTGCAGAAATTTTTTTAGCCCAGCCCAAGATGGAAAAAGATCACAGATCAATTGGGGATGCAAAAAAAGGGCCTTTTCCATAAATTTTTGGAAAAGTTTCGGTGTTTTAAAAATGCCCCAAAAAACCCGGGCAACCCCCAAAAAGGGGGTACCTGGAGTCTGTGGGAGGTGCATGACGAAAAAAATTTAAACCAGTTTTCAAGCTTCAGTGGGGAAACAATGAGGGTTTAGGGAGCCCGCCCTAGAGAAGTGTTTGGGAAGGATTTTTTGCAAATTTGGTCTTTTGAAAAAAAGTACACCCGAAAACCCTACCCGTCCCCCGTCCCCCGGGGTAAAGGGGAGGGAGGTGACCCCTAAAATACAAAAACAGATTGAGTTTGGCACCGGGTTTTTGTCAGCAGAAAAGGGGGGGGAGGGAAGGCTGGGTTTCAACTCAGCCAAAACAGTTGCGGCTTTTCCCCTTTTCCCGGCACAGGCATAAGGGAAACGGTTAAGTGCTGTAAAAAATGTTTAAAAGTGGGCCTTAGGATATCAAGGGAGACCTTTTGGAAAAAGATACGTGCTGCAGATAAAAAGGGAAGGCTTTCTCCCAATTTGGTTTAAGGGGAAAAACACTGTGGCCCCTAAAAATGTTAATGGAAACTTTTTAAAAAAGGCAAAGGGGCCGAAACCTGCCCCCGTGAGGTGCCAAAAAAAAAGAAAACCCTCATTTCAGCCCAAAAGTTCAACCCCCTGTTGGGGGGAACGGGGAAATTTTTGGGTTTTGGAAAAAACCCCCAAAGGGGGGATGGGTTTTTAAAAGGGTTGGTTTTAAAATTTTCAAAAGCTAGTCCCCTTGGTCGTCCCCGTGACCTTTGGGCATCGAAGACAAGTTTACCATTTTATTAGGCAGTGAAGGCGGGCCCAACAAGCATTTAAATTTTGGGATGAAACATAACAAAAGGAACCCATTTCCCAGAAAGACATTTATTTGGGTTTTTAAAAAAAGCACTTCTTTTTTTACAAATTTCAGTTTTGGTTAAAAAATAGCTTTGTGGGCCCCTTTTGGCGGGCCCGGGGGACAACAGGGCAATGTGAATGTTAATCTTTTAAGGCTTTCTCTAAATGCTTTTTTTTGTAGGGCAGTTTGGGGGGTAAATTTAAAAAACCTTTTCCTAAAAAATGGGGAAAGTTAGGCCTTAAACCCTAAAATAAGAAGGGAAACCCAAAAAAGGCTTTCTTGTTTAGGACAACGGGAAAAAAAAAAGTTTTTGACAAAAAAACAACAGAAAAAAAAATTTTGCCCCCGGAAAATTTCCTTTAATTAGTGGTTTGGGGTTTTGGGACTTGGGGGGAAAAAGCGTGGACCCGGTGCATTTTGCTTTTAAAGGCCCGAAAAAAAACGCCCGTCGGGAAGGTTTTCCCTTTTTCAAAGAATTTTTTTTTAAAGGGAAAAATTGCGGCCCAAAAGGGAATCAGGACATGGAACAATAACTCCGGGTTTTAAAAAAGGGGTTAAAAACCCGGCCCGATTTCCCTGATTGTTCGGTTTCAGTGGGTTAAATGAGGTTTTTTTTTTTTTTGGGCCCCCGAAAGGGATGAAACGAGGAAATGATGACGACAGGTGACAATTTTTTATGAGCCCCCGTCATATTAGGCCCCGGCCCCAAAGGGATTGGGGACTTGGGACAAAAGCGGGAGATTCTGAGGGTGAAAAATCACAGAATTTTTTCAAAAAAAGTGCGGTTGGGGGGGTTTTAGCTTCTTTTGTTGGGAAAAACCCCAAAGCGTTAAAGGCTGTCACCGATGCGGGCAGGAGCTTCCCCAAAGTCCCGTGGGGGGGGAGGGGTTTCCCCTTTCCCTTTAAGGTTCCCAAGGGAAAGTCGTCGTAGTGGTCCCCACCCGGACAAAACGGGCCCCAAATTTCTCCAAATGATCTGTGGGATTTGGACCAAAAAAAATTGAGCAGGAATGTTGAAATCCCGAAAAACACTCTCTGTTTTCAGTCAAGTTTTTCAGCTACTGCACATTTTTTTTCATTTCCAGATAAGTAAATACATAAGCTCATTGTTCCCTTTATTTGGAAAAAAAAAAAACTTCAACCCAAAATGTCATCTTTTTTGATAAAACAAAAAAGTGCCCTGTAGGTTTTTGTTTGGGCAGAAGTCAGCAAAGGGGGTTAAAAAAAATCTTGGCCTTTATGCGCCGGGGTGCAGCATGACCAAAAGAGAGATTTCCCCCACTGAAAAAAAACAGTGAGAGTGTGTGGGGTGAAAAAAATGAGTCAGGCTGGTGGGATTTTAATCTCACAAACCTTTAGATCGTAGGAGTTTTAGATAACTCCTTGCCGAACATTTTTGTCCTTTCCTAAAAATTTAAGGACAAAGGAGAGAGCAAAAAAAAAAGGGTTTCCCCTTTTCCTGTCCCGAAATTTGAAGCCAATAAAAACATCATAGGTTGAAAAAACTTTCTGGGCAACTGCTCCCCTTTCACTCCCGAACAGAAAAACAACCCGAAAAACTTTTATTCAAAAATAAAAAATTTTTGAAACACCCTAATTTTTTGCACCCCAAAAAAAACCCCCAAATACAAAAAATCTAAAAAAACCCCAAAAACCCCAAAGGGTTAGCCCAACAACCCCAACTATACATCCCTTAAAGCAAACCTTTTTAAAATTTGTAGCAGCCAATTTGGGCACCCCAGGAAAAAAAATACTAAAGGGGGAAAACCCTTTTAAATGTTTTTTTTTTTAGGTGGGCAATATTGCGTCTAGAATTTTCCCTATGGGGTGGAAAGGGGTGTGTTTAGGGCTTTGCGTTTGGGAAAACATTTACTTCTTTTCAAACAGGGTTTGTTGTGTGTGTTTTGCATTTTTAGACTTATGGGTGAAAACTGGTCAAGGGGGGGCTTCCACATCCCGTTCCCCCCCTCCCTTTCATCCCCCCGTTTCGGCTGTAGGTGCGGTTTCCCCAAACGGGGGGACCCCTCGGTTTTGGCTCCTTCTGTTTTCGGGAAAGGGCATTTGTCTGCCCCTGACCTTTCCGCAGTTGAAAAGTTTTTCTCGGTCCCCTGCGGGGGCCCCGCCCTAAACCTTTTCTGCCCCCTTCGCTTTTCCTTCCCTTTTGCCCCCCGTTCAGGCCCAAAGTTGACAAATGTAAAAAGTATTTTCCTTTGTTTCTCTTTTTTTCAGTGTTTAGGGTGACTTTGTAGCATTTGGGTGACCCCGGGGACCGAGGGTGTGTTAGTAAAATAGGGGGGGGGGGGAGAGGCCGGGGCTTTTTAGAGGAGAGGTTTTGCTGGCAGGAGGGGGGGGGGCTTTTGGGGGGGATTGGTCCCCTCCGGTCCCTTTATTCGGGGGGGGGCCCCGGAAGGGGTTTTTCCTTCGGCCTGGGGGGTGGAAAAGGGGGGTTATTGGGGGGGGTGGTTTGAGAGGTGATCGCCATTTTTTTAAGGGGGGGGGGGGGGGGGGGGGGGGGGGGGGGGTCGGATAGAGGGAAAATGGTTTGGACAAAGGGGTTTTTTCCCTCTTTGGGTTTTTAAAAGCATTTGTTCCCCCCTTAGTTAATAGTTTTTTTACTGTTTTTTCCCAGAGTGGTTCTTCCCCAATGACTCAAAAAATTCTTTTTTTTTCTCAATTTTAATTAAAACCTGG
The DNA here is from genome assembly GCF_008692095.1 of Etheostoma spectabile. Taxonomy (NCBI): domain Eukaryota; kingdom Metazoa; phylum Chordata; class Actinopteri; order Perciformes; family Percidae; genus Etheostoma; species Etheostoma spectabile. Next base: position 7,190,908 of record NC_045737.1, read on the forward strand.
GTGGCTTTTTTTTACCCCCTTTAATAATTTTTTTTCTTCTTTTTAAAATTTTTTTTAGGTTTAAGTTTCCCCGGGGTCAAAGAGCCCTTTTTGGGAAAACCCCGGTTTGTGGGGCCCAAAAGCCAAACAATTAAGGTTTGGGGGACCCTATCGGTTTTCCCCTTCATAAAACCCAAAGGGCTGAAAGGAAAAGGGGATTTTTGGCCTTTTTTGCCCCATGTTAAAAAAGGGAAAAGAGCAGGTAATTGAAATACCCTTTTTTTTCGTATTAAAACGTCCCTTTTGGCCCAGTTTAGGGCTCTGGTAAACTTTTCGAAAAAAAAAAAAACCCGAAAACAGGCTGTAACTTAATTTTTGTCAATGACTGGGTTTCTGTGAAAAGAAATTTTAAACCCGAAAGAAAATCAAGATGGCAGCTACAATACTTTTTCTGTATGATTTCAAAATCTTATCCTTCACCCCGTTTTACCCCTTGTTTGATTTAGATGATGTCAAAAATTTGTGGGTTTTTCGGGGGCCAAAAAACCCGGATGTTTTTTAAACCCCGAATTAAAAAACCCCTTTTCTCTTTTTTTTGGTAAAAAACCCAAAATTTCCCAAAAAAAGAAAAAACTTTCACCAAATAATCCCAGTGAAAACCTTTGGGCAGTTTCTTGTTCAAAACCCGGTTTTCTCGGGATCCCAAATTTAAAAATTGGGGTTTTAAAAAGAAAATTTTAAAATTTCCCCCGCTGTTTTTAAATTTCTTCTTTCGTTGGGTTTCAGAGTGGGAAAACAGGAGCCCTCCGCGGTTCGACCCCCTTTTCTTTAAAAATTTTTTTGGCGAGGGTTTTGAGGAAAGGGGGTCCTCAGATCCCGGAGGTGCTGTCATCAGTTTACCAGCGGGTCCCGTTGGGTACCCCCGGAAATTGGCCGCCCAAACCGAAGTTTGGGTTTTGGAAGTTTCGGGAAAAAGGGGGGAGGAAGTTTTTAAAAAAGGACCTTTTTGAAACCCAAAAAAAAGAAGGAGAGGGGTGGATTTAAAAATTTTGAATTGGGGGTAAAAGAGTTTAAAATTTTTTTCTCGAGGGGAAACCCCAAACTAAAAAAAAGGGCGAGGGAAAAAGGCAGTTCACAATGAAACCGGGGGTAAAAAAAAAGTGACACCCAAATTTTGGTAAAACAATCGGGAATCCCCTTTTATATGCAGTGCACCAGAGGAAAACCCCAAAACCCTTTGTTGGAAAACCCCCTTTTTTTCCCCAAAAATAACAAAGTGGACCTAAAGGGGGCAGTTGGAGTCTTAATATTCTGATCTGCCCTGTGTTTTCCAAGTGGGTGAGGGTTTTTAAAATTTTATCTTAGCTAAAAAAGGAAAATCTTGTCTCTTGGATAGGCTTGGTTTCGACCCGGGGGGCCCGCTTATTTAAAACCCCCGTCTAGGCAAATGGTTTTTTAGGCTCCCCGTATCTATCCTTTGGGGGGGAGAAAGCAAAAATCCAACATACCAGTTTTCTCTACAAAGAGTCACCCCTGAGGGGCAAAATTTCAGGGAAAAAAATCCCCTGAGAGGCATTTAAGATATTATTTTGAATAATTATATGAAAATCATTGGTTAATGTAATTTTGCCATTACACATTAAAATTTCACTTGAGTTTTTTTTAGTTTTTTTTTTTTTTAAATCTAAAACAATGAGTTTCCCCCCCACCCCTGCCTATGTCCCATAGTGGATAGTAATGGCGATAGGTTGTAACCGAGCTCCGGGTATCCTGCTCAAACCTTTTGATAAATGAAAGCTCAGATGGAATCTGATCTGGAATCTTGCCCTTTATGTCCTCATAAGGGGCACAGTTCTAGATCGGTTACCTCCCCTTTCTGCTTTGCCTTCCCAGAGAATTTGGCCCACCCATGAGTGAGAGATATCATGGCTTTCAAACAAGCAAAGTGACAGTTGGTCAAAGCCACACCACCAGCATCCACCTTGCCCCCCCTCCTCAAAAGCTACAATATACAAATGAAAGCTCATTGTGGGACTGGCTCTAATTCTAAGTGCTGTAATTCTGCTCTAATTCTAAGAGGCTTAATTGGGAAAGAGACTTCAGTATGGTATTAAGGGGAACCAATAGGCTTATTAAAAGACTTCAGATACAGTATTAGGGGACCACTAAGGTCTATATAAAGAGACTTCAGATACAGTATTAGGGAGACCCACATAAGGTCTATATAAAAGAAACTTCAGATAGTAGTATTAGGGGACCACTAAGTCTATATAAAAGAGACTTCAGATACGGTATTAGGGACCACTAGGTCTATATAAAAGAGACTTTGGATGGTATTAGGGGACCACTAAGGTTTAAAAAAGAGACTTCAAATACAGTTTAGGAGCACACTAAGGTCTATAAAAAAGAGACTTCAGATACAGTATTAGGGGACCACTAAGGTCTATATAAAAGAGACTTCCAGATACAGTATTAGGGGACCACTAAGGGTCTATAAAAAAGAGACTTCAGATACAGTATTAGGGACCACTAAGGTCTTTATAAAAGAGACTTTGGATATGGTATTAGGGGACCACTAAGGTCTATATAAAAGCATCCAAATAGCACCATGTCATGGGATCTTTTTTATTTTTGTTTTGTTAATCAGCTTCTTTCTCTTGTTTCGTCCACCCAAAAAATCTTGAGTATTTCCCCAAAGGAAAAAACCTTTGAAAAATTTTTCATTTTTTTGAGCCTAGAGAAATTCTTCTTTTCCTAAACATTGGACCCCCCTGAGTAAAAACCAAAGCACCTACCTTTAAAAGCCCATAAGCCCCCCGTTTTCATTTTAAAATATGGTTGGGAAACAAATTACATGGTTAAAAAAATGTGACTATTTTTTGGTCGGCCTATAAATTTCCATGTTTCCAGCAGCCTACCCAAATTTTTACGCAAAACCTCAGAGTTAATCGCCTCCTTTCCGGTTTCGCACCCCCTTGACTGTTTGTCTGGCCGATGCAACCGGGGATAAAATAAACGGGGTGGAAAAAAAAAAATGAAATAATCCCCATCGTTTTTTATTTCATTGAGGTACGTCATGCCCCGGATTAGGGAGCGGACGAAGCGCGTGAAAAAAAAAAAAAAAAAAAAAAAAAAAAAAAAAAAAAAAAAAAAAAAAAAAACCCCGCGCAATGTAAAAAACGGGGAAAGTTGATTTTAAAAAAAAAATTTTGCATGGACAAACGTATTGGAAAAAACGGCGTGCGTGGGAGGAGGGGCCGGGGGAAACCGATATGATTTCCCCCACCTTGGGGGGGGATCCCCCCGTAAAGCGAGGCAAACACACCCCTTTTCTCTCCTCCCCGGCCGCATGCAACCCAGCGACGAAGCCGCGCCCCCGGGGGGTGTCCGCCCGCGACCACAGAGACTGGGTCAGGAGAAGAAGACCCCCGGTATTTTATTCGCCGGGGGCGTTTTTTTTCCCGGGACTTCAAAAAAATGTTTCTTGCTAAAAACTCCTTGTCAAACTAGGGATAACAAAATAATAAACCCAGGGAAACTGATCCGGGCGGCGGGGGCATTTTGACAAGCAAGGTAAAAATAGAGGACGGGGACCGGGGTTTTAAGTCATGCTTGGGGGGAAAGCTATTTTTCGGCCCGCGGGGGCTTCACCGGGTGACCGTTCCAAACCTACCCCCTAGGCACGTTTCCCAATTAAACCTTGACAAACTGTGTTTTCCCCAAAGTTTTCCGAACCACGCGCTCGTTGTCTAATTTTGCGAGATTTTTACCGTTTTTTTTTTTAGATTCATTTTTGGCGGAGACTGAAAGCCAACCGTTATTTCTCTTTTTCAATTTTCCCCCTAATATCATGTTTTTATAGTCCTCCCGTTTGGCCCCTTACCCTTTACTCTTTGGGGTTCTGTCCTTTAACAGCCATATTTTAGTTTCAGTTTATTGCTTGTTTTTTTTCGGCCATCTGTAAATCACAACATCAATGCCTGATAAAATGCTTCCCAAACCATTCCCCGACAATAAAAAAAACCAAAAAAAAAACAAAACGATATTAAAGAATATGGTACACACCAACCACAACACCCCACCCCCACAACCCCACACCACACCCCACAACCCCACCACACCAATACAAAACAAAAAGGGCCTAAAGGGATAGGCTTTAGCCTGACTTCATAACCCCTTATTGTTTGGGTAAGTACTTTAGGAAAAAACAGGCCCAACTGGAAAACATACACGTGAGATATTACCCCCGTGGAGTACTAAAATCAGATCAGTTTTTCCCTTTTAAAGTGTGCACGAAAGAAAAACTTTGTCTTTTTTTTTTCATGCCCAGGTGCCAGGACTTTTTTTGTCCTTTTCAGTGTAATCCTCGGGGCTTTTGTTAGCTGCATATTTTGGACTATCTTTGTTGACGTTGGTATCATTTTCAAATTTTCATACAAATACTTCCTCTAGAAAAACATTGATATAAATGCTTAAAAACTGTTAAAGTGAACCAGCTGCAAAAATGACTGTTTTTCTTTTGTAATTAACCCGAATCTGACTTGGAAACGTTAGATTAAACCGCTGCCTGGGGTTTCCCCTTTCAGCCCTATTTATCTAAAAGGGCTAGCTTTTTCCCGCGGGGGGGAATCCCTCCAGTGGTTTTTTTTTGCTTTTGAAAACCTTGTAAAAGGGGAGCTGAGGTGCTAAACCCCCGGGTCTTTTTTCTGCACCCTTTTTTTCTCACAAAAAAGAATAATGAATTTCGTTTTAACACACCTTGTAACATTTAAAAGCCCTTATTTAGTTTACCCAGTCCTCTCCCTACTGTATGTCTGTTGCCCTGAGTTCACTTGTTTAATGTCAAATGGCAACAAGTAGGCACAGTTTTCATTTCAAAACTAGGCATAGTTATCTAACAAGGCAGGTTGTATGTAAAAGACAATTGTCAAAAGTGTTGTTTTACACAGCATATTCAGAATTGAGTGGAACTGGTTAAATTAACTACTATTGAACTAATGTTCTGGTTTAGATGAATGACTGATGAAGCTGATGAAAGGTGAATCCACAGGGCAATGTGCAAATGAAGCTGGCGTATGAGTGAGGAAGAATCTGACTCGTGATTATTGTAGGGCTCTATATCTCCTCCCAATCAGCATTTTACTACAAGTGGTTTGGATGTGGAGACTCAACTTTTAGCCTAGGATGCCTCTATGTTTCTCTATTCTAATATTTATGAATAGATTAATTATGTTGTCGCTTTGACCTAGCGGGTTTTCAGTCTGCGGATTCACCCATACTGAAACTCCTCCTGCACCTCTCTCTCTCTCTCTCTCTCTCTCTCATCCTCTCTCTCTCTCTCCTCTCTCTCCTCTCTCTAGTCCTTCTCTTTTCTCTCTCTCTCCTCTCCCCCCCTTTTCCCCCTTCTCTTCTCCCCTCCCCTTTTCCCTCTTTCCCCCTTTCTCTCTCTCTGTGTCGTGTCCTTCTCCTTTTGCCAGATGACCCCCCTAAAGAGGAAAGGGGGGGGGGGGAAAGGGTAACAGCTCTGATTGGGGAGTAGGAGAAAAAAATTAAAAGCATATTCAATTGGTCCCATCAATAAAAATGCTTTTTTTTTAAGTAAACTTTTTTTTTTGCATAGATTTTTGTCATTATCATGAACTCATGTGAATCTGGAAATTTAACCACTTACATTTCATGGTTAAAAAGAACAGTTGATCTTTTTGTTGAAAATTTTAGGAATGCTGTATGAAAAATTCAAAAACCGTATAAACTTACCTTTTCTTGCGCCTTTTTTTCCTTATTTATTCACCCTTTTTTTAATTTATGGCAATGTTTCAGCATTAAGAATGAAGTAGAACGTTAATCTAAGGGGTTACAACTTTACAAAATAACGTGTGTGGTGTCTGGGCAGGAAGAGTTTATATACTGTATAACACTGAGTATTGCCTGTGTTGATGTGGGAGAGGTTGTGCTAGTTTAATTAGAAAAAAGGCACAAAGAAGGAGAGTAGAGGAGCAATATAAAGTTAATAAAAATATCAAAACAACCTTGATAAAAGCATTTGATCTGACAAAGATTCCATTACAAATACAGAAAGTTGAAAAGAGATTGAAGAGCATTTTGATCACTGTGTTTTCTAAAAATTGTGTTGATCTATATTTAACCTTCACTGTGCATTCCTTTGTTGATCTGTGATTCAATACACTGGATAGGTAAAAACTGTTTGCATTCTTGTCAGTGCTACATGTAGCTAATAGGTGTGAGCTGTGCTAAAGTCTGTTTGTGACCTTGTCAGCCAGAGCCCCAGCAGCAGTCTGTTGAATTAAGCTGATAAGGACCTGCAATAAGTGCTCTTGCCTTGGGGCATTATGTCCAGTGAGAAGTAGCTCAGGTGTAGCGTTGATGCTTTGACTTCATGAACTTCAAACACTTGCCACACCAGGATGTCCAAGCATATGGACACTCTGCTGAAAGGCAGAGATGACAAGGTAAGGCAGAGACGCGTCAAGGTTGGATGTATCCATGTATCATGGAGGCTGTAGATTGTGGAGCGAGTGTAGAGGCTACATTAATGCTAGCTGGCAATAGATACTTATGGCAGGCCTCGGGGATTAGTTCAGGGCTTTCCCTTCCTCTCACTTCTCCTCTCTGCTGATCAGAGGATTTACTGACGCTTCAACCAGATGCAGCACTAACTTGTTGAACAGTCGACAGTGTCCGCATGTCTGGACCGAGTTGCTCTCTTATTAAAGTTTGGATTTCATCTGACTTACCTTTTGACCATAGCATTAAGGAAATGCTGTGTTTGTCATTGTGTGACCTAGGTGTAGGTTTATGTAAGGCTTGATAGTGAAAAATTGTAACATGTGTTAGCAGAGCTTTTGTGTGTTTTTATAGTGAAAACAAATAGTTAAATAAGTTGTTCAATTTTCAGGTAATTAAAGAAGCTGACTAGTAATTAGAACTGTAATAAAGTCACCTTTTATCTCTAAGACATTGTGATTGATCACTGTTTTCTGAGGTTGTATAGAGCAAAGGGGCAATCAAGAAAACAATAGGCAGATGAACTGATTATTAAATAATCATTAGTTGCAGTCTTGTAAGTAATTGAAGGTTTGCTACTGTAGTTTGAACCCCATAGCACCAGTGCCCATTGCTTCCCTAGTAGCCTTGAGCAAGGACATGTAAGGGTATGTACACTGGAGTGCTCCCATGACACAGAAATTGACTATTATTTCCCAAAATGCTGCAATGCAATACACTAGCTGGTGTTCATGTCCACATTGTGACAGTTGAGTAGTTTAGTATTTGGACACTATCCACCTCATGTCAAGGATTTGGTGTCCTTCTCCTTTCCGTCCCTTTCCTTGCTCTCTTGCTGCTCTCTGACTGACAGCCATCCTGAATGTACTATGGTAGTCTCCCTGCAGCCTCCCTGCTCAGCGGCCATCTGTTGAGGCCTCCGTGCCAGGCTCTGTGTGCCAGAGCGCCGCTCCCATCCAACCCAGTCGTCTACCCCAGCTGTCGGCTCCTCCCCCAACAAACCCCTCATTGTCACACATGCCTCCATGCTAGCTCGCTGCACTTGCCCTGTGTAAACAAGGAACTAGCAGTTCATTTGCAACAGTGGCAGGCGGGGGAGAAGGTCACCTATGAACCAGTACACCCCTCTCTCACTCTGAACGCCACAGTAGCCCCTCTGTGCTTTGTTGTGCAACCATGTTTTGGTGGTTCTGTGTGTGGATTGGGGTGGGGCGGCAACTCAAAGGTTTTGTACAATCTTATACCATCATTTTATGGTATGTGCAACTTCTACTTTATATTATGGGCACACACTCATGTTGAAGGAGCCTTTTTATGCAGGAAGATACTTGGGGGCAAAAGAGGTCAAGAGTGAAAATGTTGCTCATTTCTAATGGTTGAACTGCATGTTTGATTAGTCTATTATGTAATACTGTGATGGTAAAGCTTCCTTGCTAGCATCACACAGATACTGTGGGCCAGATGTTTCAAAAACCACTTGACAAACAAGTAGATATGCATTTTTATGGCTGTACTTGTATTGCATTTTGTATTGTCTTAGTTTTGTCCTATTTTGGTGACTTAAGTCCCTACATAATAAAACAATGACAACTAAGTAAGCATGTTGGGAAACTTAAAAAGAAAATTTTGTGTATTTTTCTAAGCGGCCCTTGTTTTGTGAACTGTACCAAGCTGTTTTTTCTGCAGGTTTTGACTACCTGGTCTAGTTGATTGTGACACCTCAGTGGGACATGGGACTGTAGAGTGAGTTATTCTCTGGCCCAGTGTTGATTACTTTATTCAGCACACTTCTCTCAAACAAAACACAGAACTGATATGTGACTTAAGGCAGGGCACACCACACATTTTTAAGTCTGATTTAGCTGTGGGTGGGGTAACTGTAGTCCAGGGTAATTGTTCTGCGTAGTAACAGCTTTGATCATTATGTAATTGTCATGTGTGAGTCGGGTATCTCTCCGCAAGGGCAACATCATGGTTAAGCATGTTCGATTGTGTAAGAGATAGTTGTTCTACATTCCTCTGCTGTACAGTCAGCCTCAAATTTATGTTCATTGTAATTAATTTAAATTTACTTTAAAAGACAGGAAGGAGGAGAAAGACATATTATGTCTGCGTTGCCCACAACCAAAACTATTTATTTAAATTCTTACAATTACAAAGGTTATAATGGAAACACAGTTCAAATTTTGGAACTCCTGGCACATCATACAGCCCACAGTGTAGAATTTTTTTCATCTTTGGCTTGCGTCAAATTTGGACTACATTTTGTTCCTGCTTTCTCTTTGCAATTTAAAGCCCTCACCACAGCTGCTGTCAGCCATGCTCAGCTCCATGGTTATTTTCATATAAAGAAACTGAAGAAATGCCTTCTTATTTGTGAACATTTACCATGAAACTGTGGCAAAGCAGTCTTTGTTTTCACACTTTTGTACCAAAGCAAGAAATGATGTCTCGGCATTAAACGTGGTCAGTAGTAAGACAGCAACTTGGGAGCTAGATTCAATGTCTTGCTCAAAAGCACTTCAGCAAGATAACAGAAGGAGTAAATTTCTCCCAACTGAAGGATTGCTCCCCCGGTCTCTAACCTATAATTTTATTTTATTGGCACAAAAGGATAACAGTGACAAGAGCACTCTAGTGATACAGGACCACACCAGGCAGTTTTCATATTGCTTTTGGGCTGTGGTGCACTGTATCTAAGGTTGGTTGGAATAAGTGAATGTCCAGGGGGACACACATTCAACAGTGTGGAGATCCAGACTATGCGTTTTTCTCTATCTTACTTCCTGCTGCTTTTCAGTGACACTTGTTTTACCTGCTTGGCAGGTTGCAAAGCAGCCTCTGTGTGCCCTGTGGTTTTAGTGAGACTCCTCCTAAACTTATCAGCACAACCATTCAACTCATCAAGAAATCTAGCTCAAATACTGTCTGTTCTTGGTCAGTTAAAATCAGGCTAACCGTAAGGTGAGAGCTGAAGGTCTGCCTGTACAGGTCATTGTTTCTTCCTGTTTCTTCTTTGTTGTGTTTTCCTTCCTGCCATTGCAGTGCCGTCTGATGTCATTTGTTTGACTCCCGGCCTTTGTTTAACTCATGACTTATGTATTTGTTGTTATGTCTAATGTAAGCCTGACAACTGATTGTGGTGTGGGTGGAGAAGCAAGCGTTACCAGATATTACATTAAATCCTCTACTCTCCTCTCCTTTTTAGCTGAACAGCATCAGCAAGGCCATCACCTCTGCTGAGACGCCTGTGAAGGAGAAACATGCACGACGTATCCTTTAAAAAACAAAACAAATCACCATTTCCAAACTAACAAGAGTAGAGTTTTTCTCTTCGGTTTTGATCAGTAGTGTGTTACGGCCTTTACATCACAACTTGTAAGGTAATTGGTAAGTAAGGCATACATACCCTTTTTGTGTGTCTCTTTTTGGACAGACACTCATTGTTTATCTTCATAAGGTAATTGTGTCATACAGTTAAGTCATCATGAAACAATTTGGAAGAATGTTTATTCTGTAATTTGATGTATTTCCTATTTGAACATAATATTAGGGGGGGATCTAACAAGAACAACTGAATCTGTAATGGTACACAAATGGGTTACCTTTTAAGAATAAGGTATCCCAGGAGGATAAAGTAATGAGATATAGATAGAAACAAATACAAAATAGTACCTAATCATTTTTCCTAAATAGGTGCAGGCTATATCAGGGAAATCTAACGATCAACAACATGTCTGTTTTCAGTTCATTGTGATGATGCGGGAAATGGTATATGTTGTATGTGGAATAGACAGCAGTCCTGTGATAGTTTGTGCTTCCTTAACAACACGACAACAGGAATCATCCTGGGGACTCACACCGAGAAGGGAGCCTTCACCTTTTGGTCCTATGCTCTGGGCTTCCCTCTGGCCAGCAGCTCCATCCTCAGCTGGAAGTTCTGCCATGTACTGCACAAAATCCTGCGGGATGGACACCGCAATGTACGGCACCCATTACCCTTCTTTACAGTTACATTTTTATCTGTACACCAAGGGATTGTTGGAAAAACAAAAATGTTGAGTAGAGTTGGTTATTAAGCTGTCGCCTTCACAGGTTCTACAAGACTGCATGAGGCATCACAGTTCTCTAGTTGAAATTGGGAAAATGTGGGTGAGTCTTTGCATATTTGTTACATCTTTTAAAAAAGTGTGCGTGCGTGTGTGTAGCTTTTTATTATGTGTGCTTAATGCTGTACCTGTGGTTTCCAGAGCAACCTCCATGACAAATACGGACAGCTGGTGGCTCTGTATACCAAGCTGCTCTGCACAAAAATGGAGTTTCATATGAAGGTAAAGAGCATCCTCTGTCGTATGTCACACCACACAGTTTGTAAGAATTCACACTGTGGAATAGACATCTAAACCTCCAAAAACTTACATCTACAGCATTCAGAAATCCTACCGAACTTGGAGGCCACAGATGAAGTCTTGGAGCGCACTGCAGGAACGGACGTTAATAATGTGTGAGTTTACAAATACTGCATAAACAACTGTTTGGCCTTAAATCCTCAATCATCAGTCATATGCACAGCTGCTGCCACACAATTCCACAGGGTCACATCATCATTGTTTCTGAATGGGGGCTTCTTTTCTGTCTGTCTAATGGAGGTATCAACTTCTCTCCTGCAGGTTCCAGCTCACAGTTGAGGTGTTTGATTACTTGGACGCAGAGCTGAGGCTGGCTGAGACAGGTGAAAAAAAAACAAATCCACCTTTCCCCCATCGTACTCTTCTAAGGAAGAGAAACCTGAGCTACAGCAGAGGGCTGCAGCCTGCTGACATTATCTATTCATGTACAAACGCGAGCCCTTTGAAGAGGGTTATTGTGAACAACTCTCTTCCTGCCTGTGTTCACATCAAGACTGTAGTCCTTTTTTTTTTTTTTTTTCAGAAAGTGATTTCACTCATGGTTTGGTTTTGACTCCTGTTTGGCCTAACTTGTGTTCTGATAAGGAAACGCCTTCAATTAGAGCACATTAAGTCGATTTCCTCTGGACCAACTGCAATGGTATGCTCCTCCCATGCCTGCAGGGTGGAGGCCCAGAATCACATCTCAACTATAAACAAATTTTGCAGCTCTAATGTGAATGAAGTGTACTCTGTAGCTGACCTCACACATGCATTCTCAGTCTCAGCACTATGTTTGGGATTCATTGGCACAACATTTCCTTACTAATGTTTGCATGTTGTTGAAAGTATGCTACCTCAGCAGTCAGCTAGTTCTCTTGTAACAAGAGAACCGAATGTGAAAACTCACTCTGCAACACTAAGGGTCTCAATGGAGGAATCTGCAATTTCTTCTACCAACGGTATCTGCAAAGAGTACAAGTACAACCTATGTTTGCACCACAAGAGGCTTTTATCAATAATCTAATGTGGACTGGACAGAGGCATTGAGTACACAACAAAATGTTTGGAAAGTGACAGTCAACAGAGATCCTTAACATGCACCGTGTGCTCCTATCTTTGATCTCTCTCCCAGTGATCCGACAGCTCAACACATCCATCGCCATTTCCACTCTCACATCAGGCCAGTGTAGGCTGGCCCCACTCATCCAAGTCATCCAGGACTGTAGTCACCTCTACCACTTCACCGTCAAGCTGCTGTTCAAGCTGCATGCCTGTAAGAACATTTATTACTCCCTCTTAGCCTAAGAATTCTGGGCTCAATGTGTTAAAATGATAGCTATAATTTTAAGCTATGGCCTTGAGATTAGTTATGTGTCTCAAAGCATTAAAAACTGTCCCTTGTTGTGGATTTCAGGTCTCCCCGCTGACACTTTACAAGGTCACCGTGATCGTTTTCATGACCAGTTCCACAGGTAGGTCATCTGTGACCGCAGCCATACGAGTGTATAAGACATCAAATGGGAAAGAGTAGTGTGCAACATAATCTTGCCTCACCCAGCAGTGCCCATGCAAATGTGCCCATCACATCTTCCCGTCCCCCGCCCTGTGTCAGTTGGTGGCGCGGTCACAGACACATTTATATCTTTGCTGCTGTGTCCAGGGTTGGGAGACATGGTGCCATGATATTCACACATCTAATATTTATTACAAAGTTTAATTGTTTTAACTAATGGTGTATGTGTATTTTAGTACAATGACAAACTTTTGCCATACTTGCCATCTGTTCAGAAGCCATCTATATTTATACATCTATTTTTTTTACATCTATATTTTTTTTTGTCCCACAGTCTTAAGACCTTCTTCAATAAAGCCAGAGACATGCTGTACTTCAAGAGACTGATCCAGATTCCCAAGCTGCCTGATGTAAGAGCTCAGAGGGATGGGGAGAGGTTGGGATGACTTCACGATAAACCTAATGCTGCTAATGTTGGCAACAAACTGGGGAAATTGGCTTAATGTTTACATAGACAACTATGCTCTGTTTACACCTGGAAATAAAGATTTTCTCATAGTCAACCATAAATAAAACAATAACGCACTGTTACAAATTTAACCAATACCCACTTTTTTCTGTCTCTTTGTCAGTCCCCACCAAACTTCCTGCATGCAGCCTCACTGGCCAAGCACGTAAAGCCAGTGGTGGTCATCCCTGATGAGTATGAACCAGAGCCCCCGGAAGACGATGATGACGATCCAGAGCCGCTCATCGATATCAGCGTAGGCAACCCCATACAGGCACAGCCACCGGTATGGCAGATAAGTCACAGATGCATGCAGGTATACAATCACTCACACAAGTACTCATACAATTCTATCCTTATGTACATTTTTTTTACTTTTTCTCAGCAACTGGACATATTTGATCGGACGTTTGGACCTCCAAATGGAGGCCTTGATGACAGGTGAGCCAGGGTGTTTTTCCCTGTAACTTGTGAGTGTCAACCATACTATTTGGTTTCACTATGCAGTCTGTGTCAGCGCACTATGACATTGGGTTTTATGTCCGACAGAGATCTTCAGATTGAGAAACTCCAGCGGGACCTGGAGATGTTGAGAGCAGAACTGGAGAGAGTCAAAGAGGAGGTAAGGACATTTGAGACCGAATCAACTATCGCTCAGGTTTCACTTTTTTTTTGTGTATAGAAGAGCTGTGACAGCAGAGGACATTATTATCTACATGCAAAGGAATCTGGTCATGTGCTGGGTGAATGCAAATGTTGCTCCTGACATGTGGAATGTGGCAAGTAGCCTCTGAAGGAGACAAGGATTTCAAGTTTGGATTTTTGACGTCAAAGATATAGTTCTAGCTTGTTTTTTTGTTGTTGCTTTTTTGCGTTACATCTTTCCTCTCTCTGCTGTGTGCACCACATTTTCTGTTGCTACAAAAGCAGATTTAAGTAAAAAGATCATGTAATAAGATTTGGCCGTTATCAAGAGATGACCTGGTGGTGTTTGAAAAAAAAAAAAAAAATTAATCTTGTGAGTGTGAATTTCAAGATTGTCATGTCGAATGTTGAACAAACGGAATATGTTCTGACACAAGTGGATTATTCCTGAAGTGTCTATATCTCTTTTCTTCTCTTGAAGGCTCAGCGTTACATCACACAGCTGAAGTCCCAAATCAATAGTTTAGAGGCAGAACTAGAAGAACAGCGTGCACAGAAACAACATGCCCTTGTGGAAAATGAACAACTGCGCATGGAGCTGGAAGCTACGCGTCGCCGAAACGCAGAACATGAGAGCTCACAGGCCTTCTTCATTGAAGCAGAAAGTAAAACATACAGTCATTATTCTCTCATATTCATGGAGAAAATGTGGTCAAGTACATAGGATAACGCTGTCATCTCTTCGCTGTGCAGAAAGAGCGCAGGCCACTGAGCAGCGGTACAATAAGATGAAGGAGAAGCACACAGAGCTGGTGGCCAGCCATGCTGAACTACTTCGGAAGGTACAGACAGACTGTAGACCAGTCCAGAGTAGCTTGTTTTAAATCAGATGTCAGCACCTGGCTGTGTGTGGTAACAATAAATGTATTATTGTGCTGACAGAGTGCAGACACTGTAAAGATGCTATCAGCAACCCAGCAGACCCAGGAAGAAGTGGAGAGGACCAAACAGCAACTGTCGTTTGAGGTTGATCGAATAAAACAGGAAGCCGACATGAAGGTTAGTGGTTTGACATGTTCCTATTTAAAGAAAACATGGAGGTTTCCAGGTAGCCGTGGATTGTATATGTATGTGAATAATGCTGTTTTGTTGTCACTGTAGCTGGAAGAGCAGAAGTTTGAAATTGAGAAGCTGAAGAGGCAGCTGGAGGAGAAGATGGCAGAAATGATGCGTATCAAGGGGACTCTGCAGAGCAGCGAGAAGGTGAGGGTTCATCTGTAACAGTAAATTCCAGCAACAACCTTGATGATGTTTAGCTAATTCACCATCCTTTAGTATTTAGAGTTCTATGTTTAGAGGCTTGAGGCATGTCACTCATTTCCGGATGGACTTTCCTTCCGACACTCACGGCCATCTGCCTCTTCTGGCTTCTGTCTTTGCCAGACGACGGAGCAAATGAACAGCTCAGTGACTGCTCTGCATGCCGAGAAGGAGCGTCTGATGCGATCTGTAAGTGAGAAGGAGGCGGAGCTGTCGTCTCTGCGGCAGGCTGCGCAGGTGCAGCAGTCGTCACTTCAGCAGGAGCGAGAGAGGAACAGCAGGGAGCTGGGAGAGCTGCAGGGAAAACTGCAGGAGAAGGTGAGTCAGGAGTGTTGGGCCGAGCTCGGCAGTGTGAACGGCAGACAAGTCCCCACTCAATTTATCAAGTTGTATTCAACAGTATTTTAGGTCTGTCTGCTTTAGAAAAAGCATGCAGGCTCATAAGTAAAGCTACTAATAACATTAGAATCAAGCCCAAATATTGTACTGTACAGTGTACACCTCTTCAATCTTTGACTCGCAATGAATTTTTAAGGCATTTTAGAAAACATGCTGTGACAAACCATGGCGTCCAAACTGGTTGATGACACGTTCTACTGAATAAGGAAAAGGCTTGAAGCACAATCTTTTGCTTATTTTGTACAAAGATGGCCACCAGGGAAGGCTATACCATGGCGACAGTATAACTGAAAGACGGGGTCTGCATACTGCAGGGAAAGTGTGCTGTAGTATAATCTAGAGAAAGCATCTTTGTGTATCCATCAGGCTAATCAAAAACACGGGAAATACACATAATAGCTTTATTGGCACTATTAAAATATACATTGCAAAAGCAGCTTGCATAAATGGTTTTTGGACCAAGGCTTTTATCCATGTTAATGTAGTAAATATGAAGCAAGAGCTTCTAAGCTATACTTAAAAAAATAATGTATGTTCCACAATAAAAAAAATTATGCATCCATGTACACCCATACAAAATATGGGTGTACATGGATGCATGTACATGGAGAAATGTGCAAATATTTATTTAAACTTCCCGCTTTCTCCTGTACTAAATAAGGACAGTACAGACACAGGATTCATTTGGTCAAATCAGTCCTTTGGTCAAATCTTGTTGTTGATAAAACTGTACTATTGGATGTAGTGGCCACTCAAGATTGGCTGTCATGAGATGTTCTGATACAAAAGTCAAACATCTGTTTGTCAGTATAATTATGTTGTCATCAACAAGTATTAAACCCTATATGTATCCATGTCCTTTTGAATTGGTTTTTGTGTGTGCATGAATGTAGTCAAGTCAGGAGGAGCAGCTGAAGCAGAAGCTTCTGGAGGAGCAGTTTGCTCTGCTGCAGGGCACTGTCACAGAGGCGGAGAACATCATCCAAGATGCTGTTGCTAAGCTGGATGATCCCCTTCATATACGCTGCACCAGCTCTCCGGGTCAGTCCCCTGCTTTATTTTACCAGACATAAACTGAACAGATTAACAACAAAGAAAAAGATGCTTGTGAGAATTAAATGAGTAAAAAAGCAAAGGCCTTGGCTGGTTGACCACATACATTATATAGTCTATTCTGAAGAGTTCAACAAAGCTTATGTTTTTATTTTTTCAATCCTCTTGTTTGTCCAAACAGATTACCTCATAAGTCGGGCGGAGGCCACATTGGGCTCCGTAGACAAAGTGAAAAAGGGCCATGCAGATTATCTGTATAATATGAGGGGTGAGTTTGCTCTGCTTCTTATTCAACATGATCCTGCTGACCTTATGACCGTTTGTTGCGGGTCTGTTAATGTAGCATACTGCTTTCTTTATGTATGCTCTTGTAACCAGATGCTGGAGGGCTGCTGAGGGCTCTGACCCAGTTCTCCCACTTGGCTGCGGATACAATCATCAACGGCAGCGCCACTGCACACATGGCACCTACTGACCATGCAGACCGTAAGGAAAATCTAGACTAGCTCAGGGCTTTACACAAGTCGTACTTGTAGATTTTAGTACTTATGACCCAGGACAGTCTTACACATGTAAAAAAAACTTTTACACCCCTCAGGACTGACAGAGAACTGCAGAGGCTGTGCCACTCAGAGTCTGCAGTTCTTCAAGGACCTGAAGTCCAAGACCTCCCTCCAGAGGGCGGACCCGGCTTCCATTCGCTTAATTGTTCAAAAGATCCTGCACCTGGGCGAGGTGAGAGACATTAACACCAAATATATGTAATTGTTTTTTTAATTGAATGTGCCAGAGCCTTTACCAACATTAAGATAACAAGCCCCAGGTTCTCTACATGAGATATGAATAAAAGTTATGTATAGATAGAAATGTGATTGTGAATAATACAACATCTGTCACCCTGCTGTGTAACCCCTGCTCTGTCTGAACAGTGTGCAGTAACCTAACGTACCAAGAGATCACTGCTGCATCATGCTGCTTATTTAGCATTTTCTGTAAGCATTCCTACCCCTGCTTGTTTCTGGGACAGTGAGGTAAACGTGTCAGTACTCCAACACCCACAGGTCTCATTAATTTAAAGTGGAAATGAGCTCTCAATATAACCCTTTTTATTTTTTGCTTCCATGGAGGCCTAACATGAATTTGACTTTGACTTGGTGTCAGTGGGTGTTGGATTACTGATACATGAATAATTTTAGCTTCCCTCTACAAAAAGAAGAAATCCATAGGAAGCACATCCAACAGCCTTCATGCAGTGTTAGGATTTGGAAATCTAATTTGTGATATTTTTGCAAAGATATTGATATTTTATGATTTGTTAGACTATCCAATTTTATTTCCTCCCAAAAGGCTTGTTAACATTTGTGTTCAGTTTTCACCTGTCATGTTTTTAAGTCCTTACCAATATTGTTCGCTTGTATTTTTTATCATTAATAATCATTTTCCTTTTGTTACATCCAGGAGCTGCGGCCAAAAGGCATGGACATTCGTCAGGATGAGCTAGGAGATCTGGTCGAAAAGGAAATGGCTGCAACTTCCGCAGCTATTGAGGAGGCAGTCCGCAGGATAGATGTATGTAATGTTAAATCTTTAAACTTTAAAATGTACCAAAATTATCTGTAATTATTTTATCTGTAATGTTGTGCAGTGAATCTATTGTAACTGATAAATGTCATGCATGGTTCTATATTCAGGAAATGATGAATCAGGCACGAAAGGACACATCAGGAATTAAACTGGAAGTCAATGAAAGGTTTGTTAACTTTTGGGACTTCAAATGCACACTTGTAACAAAAAGCATCATCATTGAGGTTAAATTAAAATCCAACTTGAGAGGGGGGACAGACCGAGATTTTGAAATCTCTCATCACACTAATAATTGTATGCAGAGCCCTGCATCCTCTGTTACCTTTTTTCTTTCCTGTCATTCTTTAGTAAATGTTAACTGAAGAAAACCCTGTAAATCACTGTGTACAATTAGCTCTAACTCATCTATTTCACTCTTTTACAGAATCCTCAACAGCTGCACAGACCTGATGAAGGTACTGTTGTTTGTCTTTTAACTTATATACTGTATGATGTGTTCCTCCATATTCTACCCTGCATATACCCTACCTTTTAATTAAAGTCCTAATGAACATGTGTGTTTTATATTTCTTGGTTCTCTTCTGTTACTATCTACTCTTCCGTAGGCCATCCGCATGCTCATCATAGCATCCACAGACTTGCAGAAGGAGATTGTCGAGAGTGGGAAGGTGATTCATGCTGTTCTAATTTTGAATTCAAAACTGGCAGCTCGGATTTGTTTGAGTTCAACAGCTTTTGTTTCTGAAATCAAACCGGGAGCTGCTCTGCTCCATTCAGAAAAACAATAACAATACTAACAGTACTGTTGTTTTGCTTGTTCAGGGCGCTGCAACCATTAAGGAGTTCTACGTCAGAAACTCTCGCTGGACTGAGGGACTGATCTCTGCTGCCAAGGCTGTGGGATGGGGAGCCACCGAGATGGTGTAAGTATAACAGGACATTACATCTTATCCTTATGTCATTCAATGTATTTCATGTAGCATTTTTAAACACCACTGTTAAATTAATTATGGTAATTAGTGTTAACAAATGGTCTACACAGGATGTGGCTGCTTGGCTAATAACAAAGCTGCAGTTGAGTAGTCTTTTTTTTTTTTTTGCTTAGGAAGGTCCTTAACTGAAATGACCCGTAAGTACCTAAGTGGCAGAAATGATAAGAGCTGGTATACTGGTCCATCATTTACTAAAGTAAACGAGATAATGTCGTCCCATCATTCCTTGCGGCAGCAACATTTAAAGCGACGCACCATTTGGCTGTTCACGGAACCAAATCATATGCCAATCTTGCCTAAATTTAACAATTATTTTCACACAATCCTACTAATTAGGATTCATGTCAATAAATATGAGTGGACAGGAGGGTGAGCATGAGCAACCATCTTCAACGTGACAACTATTTTGTTTCAATTCTTGACTGCTTGCCGATATTTATTTTTTTATTTCCATTCCAACCTTGGTAATGAAGTAATATTTTTCACCAGGTTTATTGTGACTGCATGAAACCTCACTGTATGAACGCACAGGGCAAAGTACCTATAATGCGCTATCACTAGTTCATCTTAGGCCCGTTGTAGTTTCACAAGGCCTGATAACATCCGCTGTTGCATAGCCGAGTGTAAGTGCAGTCGGATTCTCTTTACACCACGTGGTCTTTTGCTAAGTCCTTAGGAATTTTCCTTCACATATTTTCTTGACCTCATGGTGTTTTCCATTGAGCTCAAGAAAAAGTGTGGGTGTAATTCTTTTATAAATATCCAACAGCAGCCAATGCTTGTAACAATATAGAGAAACTTCAGATTTAATTTGGTCTTTAGTCTTTGTCACTGCAAAGTACATGTGCCATTCTAACAAAAAGATTATTGCAGCTGTCAGAGCTAGTTATTTCCAAGGACACTGCTAGAAATGTTGGGTTGCAGCTCAGGCACAATAAACATCTTCTCCTGTTTCCTCACAGGGAGTCTGCTGATAAGGTGGTACTGCACACAGGCAAATATGAAGAGTTGATTGTCTGCTCCCACGAGATTGCTGCTAGCACAGCACAGCTGGTGGCTGCCTCGAAGGTAATGGTTTAATGTCAAGAGAAATACAATAGTAAATACATTTTGAGATACTTGTATTATTGTAGAAATATACTACGTTGTATTATGCTAATGAGTCTGTTGGTTGAGTGTTTAAACTGGGTCATCTGGTGTCACTCAAGAGCTGTCCTTTGCCCTCAGGTTAAGGCAGACCGCAACAGTAAGAAGCTGTCAGTTCTCCAGCAGGCTTCTCGCCACGTGAATGAAATGGCAGCGAATGTGGTTGGCTCAACGAGGACGGGCCAGGAGCACCTGGAGGAAAAAGGTGGATACCATGTGATCTGTGTACTACATTGTTGTGGACTCTGGTGAGCATCTGTCTAATAACTCTTAAACACGCTGTATGTGCAGAAACCATGGACTTCTCTGGGATGTCCCTCATCAAGTTGAGAAAAGAGGAAATGGAGTCACAGGCAAGTCACGTGACTGAAGATTTAATTGCATAAGGACGCAAGTGTATGCGTACTTATTTTGATATTTTATGTTAGCTACTGAAAAATTCAGTCCTCATATTTCATAATAATTAAATTTCATTAATTGTAAATATGTGTTAGAAACATTTATAGATATTGATAGTATGATGCATACTTCTTCTCGGATTGTTATTCAAACTGCGTAAGAATGCCATATTATACTGATCCCTCTAAACGAGAAAACCATGGAGCCATTGTCTGAATGGCATCCGAATGAGACGTTGTTATGATTTTGTATTAACGTCCACTTTGTGTAAAAAAAAAAAAAAAAAGATAGTAGAGAGTAGAGAGCTTCCAGTTAGGCCTTTTCTGCACTATTCTTCAGTGTGTCTCCTTGTGTTCACAAGTAAAAATGAACTATGATATAACTTCAGTGGTTCCTGTCTATTCTTGATGATGAAATTATTCTAACAGTGTGCAAATCTCCAGGCATCATCTAAACCGGCCATATCATATTTCTGTGATCTATTTGTAAATATTGAGTTTAGAAAGATACATTTTTGCAGTGTGTGCTGAGCGAGGATGACTTTCATTATTAGTCAAATTTTGGCAAACTTATCTAAAACTGGAAGCTACTAATTGAAATAAATATCTTCAGCCATAAATGAATTTAAAAAAACAACAACACACAGTTTAACACTAACAGATTAAATGTAAGCACAGGCTCTACTACTTTTGTAATAACTTGGTTTATTTTCTTGTTTCAAAAAAAGGAGCTTGACATGCAACTAGTTAGACATGGTGGAAGAAATAGTTTTGACCAGAAATAGTTTTGACCATAGATAACCACCTCTTTATTTCCCGCCCCTCAGGTGAAGCTGCTGGAATTAGAAAGTCAGTTGGAGAACGAGCGTCTGCGATTGGGCGAGCTGAGGAAGAAGCACTACGACTTGGCGGGAGTTCCTTTAGAGCAGGTTTCTGAGGGGAACGGTGAAACCTCCATGCTGGCCAATCCTGTTACCATGTCACCAAAACCCAGCAAGCCTGCTCTTTTGAAGAAACCTGCGTTGGCCCAGAAACCCAACGTATACTTAAAAACCACGGTAATGGCTGTAAAGAAAAGGCTGTGTGTTGTATTGGAGAAAATAAGATATGACTTGTCGGTAACTCTTATCTGTTTTTCTTCTGTGTGTTGCAGTTTAAGTAAAGCCTGAGCAGAAGAGGAAAATTCTCCACTAATGGATGGTTGGATTGACCAGAGAAAGATCCTCTTGTTGTTAACATATGGTTCCTTTTAAGTTGCATGCTGACAATCCTCTGCCTCATCCTGCATCTCATTGTTTTCCTTTTTGTCTTTTTCTTTTTGCCAAAATTGATCAGAAGCCAGATTTTTGACCCTCAATGCCTATAAGAGATATGCTGTCTTTGCCCTAAGTTTTTTTTTTTTTAAGCTATAGATGCATGCAATCCTGGTAGAACCCTTTTTTTATTTTAGTATTTGGCATCAAGAACAAAAAAGGTTCATATGTTTTTAGACTGTGTGAAAGTATTTTTTTCTGCATCCCAATTTTTTTTTTTAGATTAAGTACTGCTGCTTTTAGAATACAAACCCTGATCACCGCAAATCGACAGCATATCTTGTATTGTATGTTAATAGTTGGTTTTCATTATGCTTTGGACAACCTTTTTGCACACTATTTTGGACATTCCTTACAGAGAACATCACATTTTTGTTAATGTGCACTACTATATGTTATTTATGTTGTGGTGGGTGGTAAAGGACACTGGGGAATCACATTTTGTGCATCCATGTTGCTGCAAACGTTTTGCATAAATCGAACAAGGCTTTGCCTTTTATGATGGCCAGTGTTCCTCTTATGTGGAAAACAGCTTTCTGTCTCAACAGTAAAAGATTGTTTCAGAGGCCTTGGAATGTACTGTACTAATGCATTGGATCATACCTGTAAATACATACAGTCTGTTTAGGAGTGTGTCACTCACACCAAGTATATTTCATATCTACACTCATCTCTTGAATGTCCCTTTATTAGGTGAGAACTTGGATGTTATGGTAGAGCATATAGACTTGATGCTTGCGCAAAAATATCAAATGTAGGCGTCTTTAATTGTCAAATGAATCTTTTTGACTGAAGGAAGATTTAGGGGTAAGTTAATGTACAATAGGAAGGTCAAGGTTCAAGTTCTCTTTGCCTATGGGAGCTTTTCATACAGGGTCTTAAAATGCATCTTTTTATGTTCTGTCCTTTCTTCTGTACGAAATGTCTTTATACACTCAGATCTATTAATATATTTTAGTTAAGATAATAGTAGTTTCTCCTTGTAAGAAGTGTAAATGTCAAACAAATGAACAATAAATGTTTGAATATCCCATTATGTTACTTCATCTTTTTTTTAATCCTATTTGTGCTAGATATAATTTGTTCAAAGACTTGATCAATAATGACAACCACACAAACCACACATAAAGTCCATTTAGGAAGAAATTAAAATTATTTATTTCAAATCTTTTTTTTTTATTGAGCAGGCTATATATATATATATATATATATATATGCTGTAAGGGTTTATGCCTTATGAGGTGTCGTATTGTCAGGTGTTAATGGACGACAACGAGGTGTCAACTAGTAATCAGGTATTAACCCTTAATCAAACAAAACTAATTTGTCAGGCTGTTATGATTAACCATAGTTGATCATAGTTGTATTTGCAGGCTATAACAAAAACTATACAAATAGGAGCTATAGATTGGTAGCTAAAATTAAGTAGTATAATCTATCGTATATATTTTCATATTCCTAACAAGAAATTCAAATTATGTTAATACAGTGGTAATATTTAAGAAATACTTTTTCTCTAATGTAGTTTTATTTATTGCTTATCATAGGCTGCCTGTACCTCAATGGCCAAGTAGTGCCGGTCTATTTTAAAAGCTTAATGATGTGCATAGAGGGTAATGCAACATTAACATCATGACATGCGCAGGACTTTGAGTCAACGTAGAGGGAGGGCTGCTGCCTTCAGGAGCAGTTGAAAATCTCCAAACCCGACACCCAACTCCTGCTGATATGACATTCACGGAACATGATTATATGGTTAATCTAGCACAAGTGGCTCTTTACCGTTTAGCCTGTCTGATTAAAAGCTAGGCAACAGTTCCCCAAATTAACCTTTAATATTGGCACATTGACTTGAACCATATGACTTGAACATTGATGGTATGTTTTACCGTTGAAAGTGATATGTACACGTTTTAGCGGGGGTATTAAATGCAGCATCAAAGCAAGGTTTGACTGTCAACAAAGTAAAACAGGTTCTCCACGCACCCCTAGTTAATTAGCAAGTTCACACACGCTTTTAGGACTAGCATGTGTGAGCTAGTATTTCTACAGCAAACGTGAGTCTACTCAGAGTGTCGGAGGAAAAACCGATATGTTAAATGTCGGAGGTGTAACTAAAGCAGAGGACAGACATGGAAACCTCCGTTATGTCAGCGCTGGACAGGCCCGTGGCGGAGCTGACGGTTATGGATGTGTACGACATAGCGGCGGTGCTTGGACAGGAGTTTGAGCGGGTCATCGACAGGTTTGGGTGCGAGTCTCTGACCGGGGTGGTGCCCAAAGTGGTGCGGGTCCTGGAGCTGCTGGAGGCCCTGGTGAGCAGCGGACCCGCCGGACAAGAGGCCGAGGAGCTGCGGAGGGAGCTGGATAGGCTGCGGCAGGAGCGGAGCGACAGATACGAGCAGGAGAGGAAGCACCGAATGTGTGTGTGTGTGTGTGTGTGTGTGTGTGTGTGTGTGTGTGTGTGTGTGTGTGTGTGTGTGTGTGTGTGGTGTGTGTGTGTGTGTGTGTGTGTTGTGTGTGTGTGTGTGTGTGTGTGTGTGAAGATTGTTTTATGACTTCATAAAGTGCATACGTAACGCTAACTGAGTCGCTATATATAAGTTTTGACATTTTTTAAATTATTTTTTGTCTACCAACAGTCTAACCCTAAACATTTCATAAAGATGAAACAGAGAAAAGCAGAAGACTTTTCATCTTTATATTGCTTAACATAAATAAATTATTATTCATTAATTTCCACTAACTGATTTATCAGCTAATCAATTAAAGGTTCCATGACACGGTGCTCTTTGGATGCTTTTATATAGACCTTAGTGGTCCCCTAATACCATATCCAAAGTCTCTTTTATATAGACCTTAGTGGTCCCCTAATACCATATCCAAAGTCTCTTTTATATAGACCTTAGTGGTCCCCTAATACTGTATCTGAAGTCTCTTTTATATATACCTTAGTGGTCCCTAATACTGTATCTGAAGTCTCTTTTATATAGACCTCAGTGGTCCCCTAATACTGTATCCAAAGTCTCTTTTATATAGACCTTAGTGGTCCCTAATACTGTATCTGAAGTGTCTTTTATATAGACCTCAGTGGTCCCCTAATACTGTATCCAAAGTCTCTTTTAAATAGACCTTAGTGGTCCCTAATACTGTATCTGAAGTCTCTTATATATATATATATATATATATATATATATTTAATATATATAATATACCTTAGTGGTCCCCTAATACCATATCTGAAGTCTCTTTTATAAGACCTTAGTGGTCCCCTAATACCATATCCAAAGTCTCTTTTATATAGACCTTAGTGGTCCCCTAATACTGTATCTGAAGTCTCTTTTATATAGACCTTAGTGGTCCCCTAATACTGTATCTGAAGTCTCTTTTATATAGACCTTAGTGGTCCCCTAATACCATATCTGAAGTCTCTTTTATATAGACCTTAGTGGTCCCCTAATACCATATCTGTAGACTCTTTCACTTTGCCCGTTTGAAAGCCATGTCTCTCTCTCACGGGTGGGCCAAATTCTCTGGGCGGGCAAAGGAGGGAAAGGAGAGGTAACCTTGGCCCATCTGAGCTTTCATTTTCTCAAAGGTTTATACCTATCGCCATTACTAGCCACTGGGGGATCATAGTCAGCCTGGGGGAACACATATTAATGTTAAAATACCTCATAAAGTTAAATTTTCATGCCATGGAACCTTCAAGCAGTAGTTGTGATAGTCATAGATATATTGATATTATGATAATGATATACTTTATTACATCTAATTAGTAGTAGTGGAGTAAACTATCCTACATAATACTAATATACAATACTACTCTAGACAAATGATTAGGGATGTTATTAGGGAATTCATTAATTTGTGGTTACTTTACACTTAACATTACTGTTTATAAATTTACAGCACACCTTTAATGAACTCACCTACACGCACAACTTCAAAACATTTATGATAACAACAAAACTGAGTATTAATTACACCATATGGATTTTAGAGGCAGCAAAATCTGAACTGAGGTGTTGTTGACTTTGTAAAGCCCTCATATTCACCCAGCTATATCTACCCTTTTCAATCAAATACCAATTACTCTGCACAGCACCTGACTGTGTTTGTGTTTTCCCTGTTTCTTTTTTCTTTTAAATCTCTTATGTTCAGGAGTTGGAGTTGGTGGAGGACGTATGGCGAGGAGAAGTCCAGGACCTGCTCTCTCAAACTCACCAGCTTCAGGCAGAGAACAAGAGGCTGTTAGCAAGCCTCTCTCTCAGAGAGTCCCCTGTCCCAGAGGAAGACCTGCAGAAACAGGAGGGTAGGTTGTCTGCAGCAATGACTCTCATCCCGGGTTTGTCTGATGGGTTTTTGAAAGGTTGCAAGAAATTTCATTGGAAAAGGGAAAAGAGTATTTTCTTTTAACACAATTATTATTACGTTATTTTTTAATGTATGTTTTTTTTAACTCTCTAAAGAAATAACCTCATGAAATGATTTATTTCAAATGATTTGATTATAGGGACTCACCAATCCAATACGACAAAACAATTGGTATTTATACCAATATTTACATTATTAAGCTGATCGGGTATCAGTCATGACTTTTCCGAGCCAAAGTAAATACAGTTTTTTGTCAATTTAATTTAAAAAAGCGTTTACTCTATCAGTTTTCATTATTTCAATAACCGCAGGCTACCAACTCAGGTTTTGTGCCACAGCATCTTATAGATCAGTTCATCTCTATACGGTGATTATAGTAGATAGTGATGAGTGAATTGTCAGTTGATCTTTACCAATTTTAACTTATATTTTCCCAAAGTGCATTGGGTTTGCAGCCAGGCATTAAAGGCATAGGTCACAGGAATGTAATGATCCGGATGAACAAAAACAGTCTATTGTGAAAAAAATTAAGGGAACGTAAAAGATACAAATTTAAGTACATAGTATATAGTGTAATAACAGCATGGTCTGGTTCGTTGCTGTTTGAAGTCTTGCCATGCATGTTGTGTTGTACAGTGTCTTGTGATGACTCTGGATAGTAAATTGGTTTGGTCTTGGAGTTCCAGTACAGATGGGATTTATATTTCATATGTGTGCTGCTTACTGCAGATTTGTGTTGCACTGATTAACCATCTGCTGTACATTACGCATATTTACCCTATATAGTCACGTGGTATTCTACAGTATATGCTCCATGCTTGCATGTTGTCATGAAAAGGAGGCTGTGAAGAGAGGCAGTCAGGAGCTTGTAAAGGAGACTATTTTTGAAGCAGACCAGAACATATTGTATGAGACTTTAATGGTGGCTGCAGCTGTAGTTACAGTACTGCCGGGGCCACAGTACACCCACTGCTTATAAACATGTACATCCAAATAAATGGGTGCTGCATGATATGATCACTCCGCTCACTGGCACATTATTTGTTTGGAAATTCATGGGCAGTCATTCTTGGTGTAACCGATGATTTCATATATTTAGCCAGCCATTAGTTTTACTTAATTTTGGTACAGTGTGACAATCAGCTTGCAGCAACATGAAATGTGTTTGAGATAATGTAATCCATCACAGTGAACATTTTCACTTATTTAAAAAAAAATTACATTTGCATTGTCATGTGGTAATGCAATTGCGAAAAGGGTTTGTCCTGTTTTGACGTTAGGTTTATATTTAGATTTTAGAGTCACCTGCCAAACACAATGCACTTTCAATAATTCTCATCATGGATTATGCTTTATTTGGGGACTTAAATGTATTGAAAGGGTTGCTGTTGGGCACAAGTGGAAATTGATGGTAAGAAATGAATGGTAAAGAAGTGAAATAAATGAATCCTCCTTTTAGATACATTACATTTTACATTTTGTCTGTGCTTTTTTATGATATCCACAGGAATGTCAGAGAAGGAGAGGCAGGTGGTGAATAAGCTGAAAGACTTGGTGGATAAGCAGAGGGATGAAATCCGGGCTAAAGCCCATGAGCTGACACTAAAAAACCAGGATGTTGAGGCGGTGGGGATTTATACCATATACAGCACATACTGGCACCTGACAATCTTTTTACATCCGTCGACAATTTACCTTCCTTGTCCAGATTTTGTGCAGTCTTAAAAAACATTTCTATTCTACTATAGCTCCAGATGCAGCAACATCGGCTAATAAGAATCAACCAGGACCTTCGTCACAGGATAGGAGTGATGGAGGCTCAGGGAAAGGCACTGATCCAGCAGAGGGCTGAGCTGGAAGCTGCAGCCCAGGCACGGCAGCAGGAGCTGGGGGCTCTGCAGCTGGAGGTCGCAAGGCTGAGAAAGGAGCTCCGAGGGTGGGAACTGGAGAGAGAAGTCACTGATATAGAAAAAAACAGATCTGGGATGTCACCACCTACATCACCACAGATGACGGTAGGAAAAAGAAAAATGTCTTATCTTCAGAAGGTTGTAAATCCTAAATATAATTAAGCCATAGTTTCTTTGTAATAATAATGTATAATGTTCCAGTGGCTAAGTGGATGTTTTGTGTTACCAATTCAGTCTTCGGCATCTAACTCCCAACCAAATTCAGTGTGGGTGGAGTGTGGAGAGGAACCTGGCTTCCTGGCAAACTACTTAAAGAGTCCTTCCCTTCTCCCAGGGTCATCAAAGAGAGAAAATAATGAGGAAGAGGGTGACAAAGATGAGGACACAACAGCATGTTTACTGGTACAACCTGTTACACAGTTTAACTGTTATAGCAGAGGCCCACTATAATACAATTTACACTAACAATACAATAAAGCATTATCAATCTGGCATGCTGTCATGTCCCTAACATGTTGGATATACTCCCAACACCATGAAACATTTGCAAAATGTAAAAAGAAAAATCTTCTTTGTGTAAATCAACTTGCAGTGTTTTTTTCCCCCTATTTTATTGTCTCACTGCTTTCTTTCATTGTGCGTTTCTGCTGTTAACAGTTTACATAAATTACCATTACCACTCTGGCAGAAATATGTTTCAGTTTGACCCCCATGCTAGAGAGAAGTGCTGACTGTGTGTTTTGACGGCATAAGGTGTCCGCTGAGACAGAGCCAGAGGAGAAGACAGACCGCCTGGAGCAGGATTCAGACCAACCTTGCTTCACCCTGCAGGAGCTGCGGCACGTCCTGCAGGAGAAGAATGAACTCAAGGCCCAAGTGTTTATGCTACACGAAGAGCTGGCATATTACAAAAGGTACATTTTGTTTTAAAAATTAAGTTTTGATTCATCTCAACTGGACATAACACTGATGCTAAAGTTAAGTTACCTCTTCCATACCCGTCAGTGAGGAGTTTGGGGATGACATCAGCTCCATGGTTTGTCCTCCGTCTCCTCCACCATGCTCCAGTTCCACTGATCTGGCCGAATCAGGAATTAGACGCTTGTGAGTATTTTAAATTTGACTTGACTCTCGCACAATATTCATCATACTCCCATTGGTGTAATTTATCATTATAATGTGTCAAAAAAACATCATCAGATAAATGTTCTTAACAAATTGTATAAGAATTTGTGAAACAAATAGCGCCTGTTTTCATGTGAGTAGTCAGTGGTGAGTGTCACTACTGAGGGTCACAAAACACATAATAGTGATGATCACAACAATGATTCTGATGCTTTTTGTGTCATTTATCTAATTCTAAATGTCCCTCCTATCTCCATTGCATCATGTCACCATTTCCATTTCCATCTTTGGACAGGATCTTCACTGCTATAATGCCGATGGTGGCAGCCGGATTGATTTCAGACGACCCCACATTGATGCCAATCAGAAGACTTTTCTTCGTATGATCTTGAGTTTGAATTGCATTGTTGCTCTTATTTATCACCACAATCCTCTATGACAGTAAACTGAATATCTTTAAGTTGTGAAGAAAACGTGGCATTTTTCACAATTTGACATTTTATAGACCAACAACTAATGGAGAAAATAATCAGCAGATCAGTCGACAATGAAAATAATACTCAGTTAAAGCCATACTTTCACACATACAGTAACTGTGATAAATGAACCACTGTTGTCATTACTGGTGTCAACTTTTGCAATATATTTTGGTAGCATTTTAGCTAGTCTTGCATAGCCAGACCTGTCTTTGCAGTGTTGTGTCATCGCTGGAGTATGATCTGGCTAAACCGCTTATCATTCTGGGATAGGGGTATAAGAGGAGGAGAATGCTTTAGAGACGTGGCAAATGTCAGGCTTTATCCCATTGTACATCTGGTAAGCCATACTACATAATAGGTAACTTGGTAAGAGCTTTAAATGAACCTAACTAGTGAAAATATGTATATTTATGACCTCTCAGGTGCTACATAAAACATCATTAATTGTCAGTGCCGCACTTTATATATTACGATGAAAACGTTTTACTTCATTAGGTGTAACCCTGCACTTGCTGCTTTATTGTCAAATAACTAAGCACCCTAGTTTCCACTCTACATTGCTTGATCCAAATACAGAAATTGTGTCACTGCAATGTCCAGAGTATGAATTGAGTTTTTACAAAAGTACCAAAGGTACAAAAGTTGCTTGACATTCTCTGAATAATGACACCAGGTGTTGGGAATGGGTCCGCATGCTATAAGACCTATTAATGGGACATCTTGTGTCATTTAGGTATAGATTATGTTAAAATGTATTGATTATATAACAAATTATTGTTGGTAAGTGTTTGAGTGGGGTTTGAAGGTGCAGCAATAGATATTAATTATCATGTGCCGCTTTTTTCCACTAAGAGACTGAGACAATGTGCTTAGTCCCCTGAATTGATAAGAAGATTCAATTCAATTGTATTTACAGTATCGAGACACTTTACAGATAAAGTAGGTCTGGACCACACTCTATAATTTACAAACAACAGACCCAACAATTCCAGTAATTCCCATAAGAGCTAACATTTACACACAGTAGGGCACCACACTGTATTTAACACCAATACAATCTGGTAAACTGGTAAAAGATCAGTATGACCATTAGCCTACATTTATTCCAACAATAATGAGTACTGTAAAAACAAAAACAAAAAAGTGCTTGGCTGCATCAATAAAAATTATGCTTGTTAAGAATAAACTAATAAAGTTTTATTTTTCATCTTTTGAATGTTGTAATTGTGTTATTATGAAAAACTATTATGGCGAAGGCTAATGTGCTAGATTATATTAGATTTAACTTTATTGTCATACAGGTACAAGGCAACGAAATGCAGTTTGGGTCTAACCAGAAGTGCAATAGCAGTAAGTGCAGGATATACGATGGTTTCATAAGTGCAGGATGGATATGTACTGAATAAATATAGAAATGAATACTATTATAAACAGAATTTTACAGATAGATTTGTCCTATGATGTACTGTATGTTGTGTTTATGTCCAGTACATTTTGAAACTTTATAGTATTAGATAATATTTTGTGTAGGCAAGAAACTTTACTTGGTCATTTCACTCTTAATAAAAAGAAAATAATAGAAGATACACCTTTATTGAAAAACCAGAGCAGAAATCCAGGTGTTGCAGCAGTACAAGGACAGAAATAAGTACATATAATTCAAGAAAGTAAACAATAAATAGAAGTGAAACGAGAAAAATACAGTACAACTAAAGTCAAAGTCACGTGGTTTTCCACCTGATTCTGTAACGTTAAAAAAAGGCCCGCGTTCACGAACCGACAGGATAGAGGGAGTCATCTTCAGTTGAGGGAGTCCTCGTGAGCCATAAACGATCTTTGTACTCACCTGTCGCTAGGATACTTTGCCCTCCTCTGCAGTCCAGCGAGTCACGTTATTGGTGGATGAGTGATGGGGGAAGTGCCGTTGCTCTGGAAGTTTGTTACCTTCTGCCAGGAAAAGTGTTGAACCCAAGACAAAAAGAAAGAAAGCGCTATTTTTTTTTGTTAGACATTTGCGGGTAAGTAGAGTAGAAAAGTTAAAAGTTATTAGTTATTCGAATTGTTTTTCAGCAGTCGTATCGTTCCGTCATGGAGTTTGGTGAAGAGCCGTCGCCCGCTCTGGCTTTCGAGAAGGACGCGTTCGAGCTCTCGGTTGAGGATGTGTATGACATTTCGTATGTCATCGGACGGGATTTATTGAAAATAAGCAGCACAGGGGAAGAAGTGTCGGATTTACAGTTCAGAATAGTGCGTGTGTTGGAAATGTTCGAGACTTTGGTCAACAAGTACAACTTGTCTCTGGAGGAGTTGAAAATGGAGCGGGACAACCTGAAGAGTGAGCTGGACAGGATCATCAAGGAGAGCTCCTCTGGGCAGGGCACGGTGAGTCTGTCATGTACAGTTGAAATAATTGTCAGACGTTGACAATAAAGTGGACGTTTAGAGATGCTTTCCTGCCTGCTGCCATTACAGCAAACAGCGGGACCAAACCAGCTGCTGGTGGACCTCACAGACCCCAACAGACCGCGCTTCACCATGCAGGAGCTGAAGGAGGTCCTGCAGGAGAGGAACCAGCTCAAAGCTCAGCTCATGGTGGCTCAGGAAGAGCTTCAGCTCTACAAGAGGTCAGTTTACTAAAGTCTACTTTAAGATGGCAGAGAAAGTGTTTTTTATTTATTTATTCATGTCACCTCTTTTGCAATATTTTTTTGCATTATGTTGTGTGTTGTCCATCTCCATTTCCATACGTGAGTTAGCTAACTACATTAGGAAGACAGCATTAGAAACACCTTGCTATAGACCATTCGAAATGGCCCCAAGTTGATTTCCGGTTGCAGAGTATGTGACATAAACTGACAGGAAGTAAACAAGAGGCTAGGCTGTTGCCTAGCAATTGAATTCCATTGAAAAGGTCTTATCCAATACAACACAACACTAACTACATCCTCAATAATGACCATAATATAATAATAATAATACATTTATTTATAGAGCGCTTTCAATCAAAGTGCTTTACAAAAACAATACAATTGAAATACAAACAGTACATTAAAAATATAAATCAAAACAGTAAAAAGTAAATACCACTCTACAAAGACAACAACGATAATTGAACATTTAGGAGTCATAAGCAGCAGTGAATAGGTAAGTCTTAAACTTTGATTTAAAAACCTCAGTTGAGCATGCCAATCTAATATCTGCGGAAAGACTGTTCCATAATGTTGGAGCACGAAACGAAAAGGCTCGCTCACCAACAAAACCAAGTTTTCTTCCTAACCTTTGGAACGGTCAGAAGTCCTGACCCGTGGGAGCGCAGCAACCATGAAGGCACATAGGAATTTAAAAGATCGGACAGATATAATGGTGCAAGGCTATTCACTATTTTGTTTCTTTTTTAAAACAAAACCTAAAATCTGCTCTAACCTGAAAAGGGAGCCCGTGCATTAGGGTTATTTTTGTTTTAATGACCATCCCCGAAAACTTTCTGCAGCAAATTTTTGGGCCACTGCAGAAACTCGCAGACTTTCTTAGGGGACCCAAACCCGTCTTACAATATTCCCCCCCCCAGATGTAACAAAAGGGATGAAAAGGGGAAACCTTTTTTAAAGGCCCAAAATTGGGTTAAACTTTGCGATTCTTCGGAGAGAAAGAACTACTTTTTTTCACCTTTTTAATATTTCAAATCAAATGGGAAAATGGTGTTTAAAAAAAAACCCCCAAAATTTCCCTTTCTCTACCTTGCACTGGGGAAGAAACAAATCATCAAGGACAGAGTAAAATTGTTACAAATACCTAATCACTGGTCCCCCACTATCTCTAAGTTTTTTCCCCCAGTTGGGCTAGCAGGAAGTTCGCTGATAACCCCTTCTCCAGCAGCCCCAAAACAAGTCGATAACTTAAACCCAACCCGTAAATTTCCTGCAATAAATGGGATACTGTATATTTGTGAATCATCAGCATAGCATAAAAGCAATCCCAAAAGAACGAATGATCTGACCCAATGGCACTAAGTATGACCAAAACAATAGTGGACCAAGGACTGAACCCTGTGGAACCCCGTGCTGAAGTGGGGAAGGGTCGGAAAATATGTTATTATAAAACACACATTGAGATCTTTCTGAAAGGTAGGATCTCAACCACTTAAGCACTTGACCAGAGATGCCGAAGTATTTCTCGATTCTGTCCAAAAGAATACAGTGGTCCACAGTATCCACAGCCGCGCTGATGTTATTTCCATATAGCTAAATCAACACGTCTTTGACATAATGTCAACAAATCTGAATATAAGCTTGGCAAGTACAGGATTTAATGCAGGACTGTTGTATAAAACTACATCAAATAGTTTACATGTGCTGTTATAAAGCTGGAATTAGCCTCCTATATCATTGCTATAATTGATCTTTTTGATAACACTGTTTCTAGTTTTGAAGAGAAAGAGATACATTCAATCTCATGTAAGGCTTCAACTTGATGGTGTGGATTTTTGATGTAGGATACCTTCATGTTAAATTATTTCAGTGACTATAAAATTCTACTTTGTTGTGCAGTGGGATTCTGCCACAGTCTGAGCCAGCCATGGTGGAGGTGGATCTGAAAACACCAGAAGCTACAGAGCACAGTCCATCCACGACAAATAATGCAAAAGAAGAGAAGACAACCATAGGCAAACTGTGAGTAATAGGACGGATTGCTTTACTGAATACAGTAGTATGAATGTCCAGACAACAAAGAAGTAATTTGTAAGACATAGAGGAAGTAACAGTTGTTAAAAACTGTTTACCTCAGATGGAAAGGTTTCAAGATAAATGTCATCAGCAACCACATGATGTTGAAGTAAGCTAGCAGGGAGATTGTTCTCACAGTCTGTCTCCTGTCTCCTAATGATATACTTGTGACCGAATGAATTCATGCTGATGCGTTGCTGAGAATGTTTGTGCGAGTGCTGAAGGAGAGAAAGAGAGAAGTTGGAAATTGGCCGTTTGTCTGCTAAACTACTGCAGCCATCAGTAATTACAGTCTGCCGTGACAATGTTCGCACTGGGCAGTTTTCCCTGATTTCCATGTTCACAGCGCTTGGAATGAAACTCCTTAAACTAACTCTGGACCCTTTCTCTTTATAGGTTTTCATTCAGGCGAAAATAAGAAAAACCTTTCACAAGAACGGACCATGTAGAAGACAAACTGGATTTGTCAGCACATTTTTCTCATCATGTAGACACTTTTATATTGAATTTTTTTTCCCATTTTTCTTGTGTTAAACAACCACTGTATTTTGTACTGGAAATTTGAACCTAAGATGGTTCATAGTGATATAGAGTTTCTGTAGTAGAAATATATAATACATAGGTTTGAAGATATGAAATGAAACTGGAAAGTATTATCTAGATTTTGTTGAATGCAATCACTCAAAATGAAGATATTTATAAGCTATAAATTGTAATTTTATAAATCAAAATTAAGTCTTTCAGGTGCTTCGTGTTGGTCCAGTAATCCTAAACATTTTCGGTCACTCTAAACTATCAAAGAAAAAGTGTCGCTGCTCTGGCATACAATGGAACTGCAGTTGAAAGACAATATGCAGTGTGTGAAAAACTAGACATGCATTTTTATCTGCATGTGTTTCAGTCTTGCGACTCCTTTGCAATACGCAGTGTGGGGCAGATGCAAAAATGATATTGCCTAGCTTATGGGTTAAGGCAAATACCATTTAACTACAACATTCGAGACTCCCTTCCAGCCGAGGACCTTTGTTGCATGCTATGCCCCCCTGTCCCTTACATTTCCTGTCTGTTTTCAGACTCCAATGTATCAAATTAAGATAAAAATGCCCAAAATAAGTGGAGGAGATGGTCATCTTAGAGCACAATATGTCATTTATGTCTCAGATCTTCACCATTAACCACGCCACAGCTGGAATGAACACTCGTTTTATTCCTTAATTTACAGCACAGTTAATAATTTACAATAGGGAAATTGAATTGTCAATTATATTCATTGCAAAAGGAAACCCCATGAGGAGAAATACCCTTCAAGCTTGCATCAGTCTGCTACATTTAAGATTAAAAAGAAATATATAAAACCATGATAAAAACAGTTGCAAAAATACACTTGAGTTGATGCATTAGCCCCAATTTAAAATAAAAATATTTTGTATGCTTAATAAAAAAAGCATTTTGAGGACTACTTATCTATAGCATCTTTTACATAACCCTGAACAGGACAGCACCAATTCATCTAAAATATTACCATTTGTGGTTGAGGATTTAGTATTTGAGCCAAGGGTGAGCCAAGACTGAGGATTTACTCCGATCACCGTAGTCGTACAGCAGCTCTTCCTCTGCTTTGATGTCTCTGGAAGCCACCAAAATCAGATGAGGGGTACCGTTGATGGGGTGAAGCCTAGTTTGGCAGTTTCCAGTTTTGCTGTGGTTGATCAGTCTTCCAAGACGGCTCGTTTCCTCCGTAGCGTCCACACTAACATGGAAACAAAGATTTACTGTCATTACAACACAAGACAGGTCAAATTAGAAGTCAAGAAAATGTTAAGGTTTCCTTTTTAAGACTACTGCCATCTTAAATCTTAACCAAGTTAACAAATTGAAGAAAGAAAATGATTAAAAATGAAATAAGTGAAACCCAGCATCAATCATGTTTTAACATTTGGACTTACCAGTACGTTTTGGATTGATACTGGAAGTAGTACATGTAACAGCCTTTTTTAGGATCCTGAGCATACTGGGCCTCTCTTCTTTTAGCCTCAGCTAGTTCCAGTAGATCTCCATGGTACTCCACGACAAACTCTCCCTTTTTGAAGCTCTTGACAGCAAATATTCCTCTTCCTTTTCCTTCTATGTGTTTGATCTGTTGACATTCAAAAGCAACAAAGTGTGAAATTTAACTGAATTAGTAATGGTGCAGGGGTTGCTTTACTACCACATTCAACAATATTTAATGTATTACATTGTGGTTAGTGATTGTCAAAATTAGCAACCAAGTATTAAATCACTGACTGCTAGATTACAGAGAAATAGTTTAGGGAAAAAAAAAAAAAGAGAAAAAAAACATTTGCCTCTTTCGTTGTTTATTACTGATCTACAGAAAATATTGCAAATGCCTAGAGTGATCTCAAATCTAGAAGTCTGCCATAAAAGACCACTGAAATTCTGTTACTAAAATGATTTTTCTTCTACTTACAGAAATAGATTTACCTTATAAGGGTAGTTGATAACTCTACAATGTGCTACTCTGTTGCCTGATCGTTGCCGTGCTTTGTGCACATTAGCAAACATGAGATCGGTAATGGGAGCGCTGGCGGTTGTGGACAGTTATTAAATGCATAGTGAAATGTGTCGACACATTTGGGGCACTGTACGTTTAAACCATTGAATGTTACCTGCAGTCCTTCTTCAATGTCATTCTTTATCAGGTCATCAATGTGTCTGTGTTCTTCACTCTGTTCACAATTTAAATGTTATTGGGTCAAAGTCACACTTTCTGTTATGGTAGAGTTGCATAATCCTTATATCCTTACAAAAATAAACAAATCAGCAAAAAAAAAATGCTTTTTTAATTAACTGTTACTAGTACAAACCACAAAAAAAGAAGAAGCATTTTTTCATACCGACCTTTAACTCTGCTTTAGTTTTTCTGTTACTCCGTCTGATTGGATAATAGTCCGTCACCTTTCTGTTTTGGGAAGTTTTGTCCTCTGTCCTGAAAAGAAACATTATCAAAGTAATGAGAGATCATGATTGTGCAACTTTCTGAGTCTTGTTTTTATAACCGACATGTCTTTCTGCACTCACTTTTTTTTTGCTCCGAGTTTTCGACCACTTCTACTTCGAGGTTTGGATGCTGAAAGTTTGATGTCTGCTGCAGCCCTGCCATTTGTGTGCGTGGTGGACTCTTTTTGCTTAAGTTGGTCAGGGTCTGGCTCTCTGATCCCATGACAAGCCATTTCAGGCTTCTGCTCTTTAGACTCACAACTCTCAGATTTTATTTCACTAGACACGTCTAAAATGAGGAAGAAACAGATTAAAATTGATAGCTGCCCTAAACATTTGGCCTTAAGAGTGAAAAAAAGTCAGGTGTGTTAACACTGCTGCCATTCACAGGCACAAGAATGTTGTCTGTGGTACACGTTACTCTGCTGACCATATGCTAAACATAGGGGTTACAGCAAAATAGCTGGGAGATCATATGCATCAGACATGGCAAAACATAATTTTAAAATGTACTTAGGTACTCGCCTTTTTTTAACTTCGACGTGACAGGATTAGTTTCATCAGATTCATTTCCTTCCTGGATCAGCATGCTTGTATTGTCGCTCAAAGGGATCTAGGTTTGCTTGGACTCCGTAGACTCTGAAAGATTGACTGCACTGTGCCTGCGCAATCCTGCAAAAAGAATTATCATCTACATTGGCAAAAAACAACAACAAAAAAAGGACTTGCATAAACATTCAGCTAAATCTGAGGAGAGAAAACAAATGGTCATATTTTATGAGGTTGTGTTTAGAACCATGCAGCTATTACTGACTGTTAAACGTCTTTATTTCTGCTCCTAACATGCATGTGAATTCAAGGTGCTTCAAGTTTAGAAGATCGGTGCACATGTTAATAATAATAATAATAATATTATTAAACACTCAAAGACATGTTATTGCTAGCCGATGAAGACTTTAATGCTCTGCCTGCCAACTCCGGAATGAACATCTCCACGTTAACAGTGCTATGTCTGATTGGCAAGAGGATGGAAGGATGGATATAGATTTGAGTATGAATTTTATGTAAGCACATAATTTCAACACCTTGTAGCGGTAAATCAACTTTGTACAACATAGTCAGTGTATATGTGCTGGTCATTAAACAATTTCTCTAGCGACAATAATCGTCTCGACATTCTTACCGTTATAGCTATGGTGTATGTGTAACGTGATGCCTTTTTACTACACCCTTACCGTTTGGTTGGTTAAAAGGGCAGTAAGCTGCTCGGGGGTAGATTTTGCTTGTAGGACTGAATACTGGCTTTTGGTTACATCTGTTGCTACGACGCCAGACAGGCCGAGGTAGGTCCCCCCCCCCTTTAACGGTAACGTTGCGTTCATGTGGTGGGTTTAACACCGAATGTGAGAAAAAGTTTTTCTTACTTTAGTCGCGAAAGCTAAAGCGTAGAAACAAAAAATAAAACATACCTTGTTTGTTGCAGGTTTGTTTTCCTTTGTCTCCTTCCGTGAGTTGCCTTTAACAGTGTCCTCGGGCTTTTTATCGGTTCTCAGCACACTTTTCTTCCCTTTTATAAACATGGAAACAAATACACGTAAGCACTGCTGTCTAGCTACTTCACCCGACATTATACAAATCCTACCGTTACCGGAGAGAGTTTTATTGGTAAACTTCAGCTCACGGTAACGTTAACCAACGTATTTAAAAAGGTGGTCCTCTGTTTACCCTTGCTAGCTAACTTTAACGTAAGCTACACACTAACTAGAGTAGTTTGTGTGACATGCAACCATTACTGAAACGACACATGAAACACATTAACAAGTTTACCTTTTGCCATGTCCGTTCCCAGAATAACATACAATGGACTAGGAGTTCATTACAGTAGTCCACTGTGTTCTCACTGTGCTTGGCTAATTCACTGCTTCTGCAACGACAAACATCAGACCACTAGCTACACTGCGAAATAGTGCATGAGTGAGACTGGTGGATTTAAAATCCGTACTGCATCTCTCATTGGCTGATTCGTCCGGGCATGAGAGGCACGAGCATGAAAGTAGTTCTCTCATTGGCCGCAACTCTATTAAGGCTGACCTCTCAGTCAGACATGTGCCCCATCACAAACTCTGCTGTAGTCATGTCTATCTAGCAAAAAAATGAACTTAGTGGGATCACTTAAATTAAAAAAATGCTGACAAATTATTATTATTAAATTATAATGTTCGGCATACAGCAATGTGTTGATAGTATAAAAAAGAAAGAAAAGCATGATTCAATCAGTAAAATGTTCAGTGTCCTATGACGTTACCTAAGCACAGGTAATAAATAAGAATCCATTTAAAGCATGTAGCCTCTCATAATTTTTAACCATACTTGAAATCTAAAGCAAAAAGGGTGTGGGTATGCCCACCTCTGGGCATACAAGGTCCCATGTAGCGGAAGGTTGTTGTTTTTTATTTCAAGAAGAAAATAGTTTTAGAGTCTTGAGAGTGAGACTGTGGCAGGTAGACAGGTCAAGTATTTTATGTTTAGATCAGACAACTTTTGCTGACATGCAGTGATAGATTTGGGCTTATGTGCCTCCGTAATAATGTTGACTTCTTTTGATCTGTGTTTTCAATATGAAATGAGCCAGCAGGAAATGCTCTAGTGTGAAACGGAAGCTACAACTTACAGGAAATGAGGGATGGTAAATGTCATCAAATGCTAAAATTAAAGAAATACAGTAGCCTATGTATCTACGTTATCAAATAACACCTATGTACCATACTGCAGCTTTTACCTAAAGCATATATCCCAATATTTACAATATATGATCCCAATTAATGTTTTTTTTTTTTTTGAAGAACACCCATTTCAGCATTGAAAGATGAACTACACATCACCAACATTTGACTATATTTGATTTATTTTCTCATTTTTTTCTCGTGTCTTGTATTATGTGATGTATGTTGTACTGCAACTTTGCATGAAAGATACTATACAAATAAAAGGCTAATTGGATTTAAAACAGTTGACAGAACCTTTCCAGGTTTTGTTATTCAATCTGCATAAAGTACACAACCCTGCAAGTATACATTCTATAACGTTTCAAACAGTGTCATTTCCAGATTTGGAGTCTACAGCCAGCGCTTCTTTAAAGAGTTTTTTTCTTTCCAGATTCTCATTTGCCTTCCTCCTCTTCTCTTGTTTCCTCAGCTCAGACTCCTTCTTCTTTACAAGAACTTCACTGAGTTCTCCTTTATAAACAACATCAAGTTTCTCGCGCATAATTTCCCGAGCACGCTTTCGATTTATATCCACAGATCTGGTTTGATGGCACTGCAGGGGAAATGGATGGTACAATAAATTAAACTAACATCAATCACATAACTTTGGTTGACAAAAAGAAAATATCATCCATCTTGAGTAGCCATATCTGTTCTGGGGCTTTAATCAGGGCACTGAAAGGACTAAACTCAACTTTCTAAGTCAACATGGACAAGAAGTTCTCTAATCTCATTTACAATACAACTAGGAATCTGTGGAAGAAGATCATGTAATATTATCAAAAGCATCAGAAC
The DNA here is from genome assembly GCF_008692095.1 of Etheostoma spectabile. Lineage (NCBI taxonomy): Eukaryota > Metazoa > Chordata > Actinopteri > Perciformes > Percidae > Etheostoma > Etheostoma spectabile. Next base: position 7,231,849 of record NC_045737.1, read on the forward strand.
AGCTACAGTACTAGCCTATGAGGTTTTTCAACTGAGACGTCTATGGTCAAGAACAAAACATTCCTCCGATTTGGGTCATTCATTCACCAAATATCTACTGGCTAAACATTAACTGATAGATACCATTGATGGCAGGTACACAGGCGGATTTAAAAACAAGATTAACCTTCACAACAGTCCCACTGGGGATGTGCTTGAGCACCACACAGTTGCTGGTTTTGTTGGTGGCCTGTCCTCCGGGTCCAGATCCTCTCACAAACTGCTCTTCGAGCTCGTCCTCATTCAGGACAGGAAAGTCTATCAAGTCCTTTTTGCCGGCTGCCAAAACACATGTCAGTCCAGACGGGAGCGGCATTAGCAGAGGAGAGACACTGGGAGAAGCTCTCCATATGACCCGACTGGACACACCGTACATACAGCTGATGAACTGGACAAGCCGCGACATCTCTTCAAATAAACATAGAAAGTGGATGCCAGCATTACATCACTTTGTGTGTCACCAAACTCAATATATATATTATTCGAATGAATATCAATTATTCTATCAAAAACGTCTTACCGTGTAGGCTAAGTAATAGCTCTACTGTAGGCTATTATGTTTTCATGTCCGTTTCACGGTCGCGTGCTAGCGTTCGTGTTTACGTTCAGGTTCAGTCTCCAGTCCTACGCTTGCGTCACCGGTCAGCCAATCAGCAGTTGTCGTGCTTTTCTTCGTGGCCAGGATAGAGCGGTCTGTTGACCCTCTGCCGCCGTCGTGTGTCGGTCCGGTGAACAAAACTCTAGCAGGTAGGAAACTGAAGTCATTTAAGACATTTAAGTTGGAGTTTCCTTAAAAGTTTTTTTCTGTTAGACATTTTAAAAGGCATGACGTTTCGTGGACGGCGGTTAAGGGTGGCAGATCACCTACAAGTATCACATTTGGCACGGCCATGTTTACAATGGGGAAATCCCCTGTTCAAGGTTTTTACAAGTTCGGTGCCTAATAATAGGACTAAAACAAACTAGTCTACAAACTAGGCTATAGCCTCTCTCTTTCTGTACTATTATTTATTCAAAATGCAACGCACTTGTATCGGCAATGTCGATAATAGTAAATTTGCTTGTACTAATATGTTGCTTGTCTGTGATGTGCACGTAGAAATTAAGAGATCATTCAAGACCTCAGTCGACTGTTGTCTCCTCCTTTTTATGTGGCTCTTGTAAAAGACTCACCTTTCCAGTGCAACCTGAAGTATTTGTAAGAAATCAGTATTATCTATTTGTAACAGAAATGAACATCTCTACAACTCTACAAACTTGTGGTTCACAAGAAAACGATTTTGCATAAAGAGTTAATCCAAACTCTAGAGTGCAAAGCTTTTCAGTTTGTTCAGGATTGGCCGTCCTTTTTTTTTTGGCAAGAAAAAAAGTATAAGAAATGCATGTAACGATTTCTCTGATAGATACAGTACAATGATACAATATTCTGTATAATTAATGTAGTAATAAACTATATTACTAAATGTATAAAGACTTTGAAGTACTGTGCACAACTTAAACAAGAATTAACCAGGAATAGGTTTCTTGTTGTGTTTTTGTTAAGTTCTTAGGTAGATATGCTTCATTGTTGGTGGTTCAAAATGTATGAAACATTTCACATTTTATGCAAATGCAAAATGTAATGCAGTAGTCAACATCTAATCAGTGACCTTCTTGAAGTCCCCACCATGCACCATTACATTAAAATGTATACTTCTTAAATATTTGAGCCTCCAATCACTTCACTTTGTTACTAAGTGAGTTTAGATGACAATAAATGTACAGTATCAATGCATTCAAATTCATACAGATATTATTACGGGTAAACTGAGTAAAAGTACGTCTGTCTATCACCGCATGTCATTGTAACTTCACATCCTATAATAAAGCCTACTCTGCCTGCCACTCTAGGGTCAGACCATATTCTAGGTTGTAATGTTCATTGGAGGGGAATAAATATATTTTTGATATGTTTTGTAAGTTTAATGCCGAATGGTTCAAACACTATATAATATATTTGTAAAAGTTTGCAATTAATAATAATGAAAAAGTTAGCCCATATACTCTGATGCCAGCAGGGGGCGCCCCACTATCGAAACTGCTCGTCTAAATGGCCGTGCGAGTCTGAGCTTCGTCAAGCTAGCAGAGGGAAGACACACACACACACACACACACACACACACACACACACACACAGGATATAGGCGGCTAATGTTTCAGAAATGATGTGATGGTGTATGTAGTTTGGTTAGGAAGAAAATATTCAGATCAAGTAAAAGTAGCATACAACACTGTAAAAATACTCTATTACAAGTAAAAGTCCTGCATTGAAAATGTATCTTAAGTAAAGTATAAAGCAGCCTGAAAGTAAAAGTCTAGAAACTGGAAACGATGAAAACATTTCTGTATTTAATCAGCTATAATCATATCAGCTGTATCCTACTTGTAGACCTATACGTTGTTGGGTAGTTAATCTGAAATGTAGCAGAGTTATAGTAGAAAGTGGAATGAAAAGGAGACTCGAGGAAAAGTAGCCTACCTCCAATTTGTACTTAGGCTACTTGACAAATGTAGGCCTACACATTCCCTGGTAGTATCTATATGAACACAATATTCTTTCATTTGACTAACGTCCTAATAAAGCTTTTTAAATGAGAGCACTTGTAGAATGGATCCAAACTGCGCTATAGTTCTGTTTGGTGTATGACATCTCGGACGCAGGGGCGGATTTAGTCATTTTGAGGCCTAAGGCGAACACAGGCATGGGGCCCTCCACAACCCTTGTTCTCCCCCTTTTCAGTCCTTATTTATCTGAGAAAGACTGCTCTCTGTCTGACAGCTGTTTTGGCCAGAGTGCTGGATGATCTTCAATCATTCCACATTCATTTAGGGTGACTGCTACTCACGGGGTCTAGTTGCTGAGTATTATGTGTGTCGCCATCTTTGTCATTGCCATAGTTATCATCATGGACAGTGAAAGCAGCAGTTCCGTAACCATCTCCATTCGAAGGATCCTGTAAGTTTGTCTTGTATGTAGCCCCCGCCTTGCTAGAGCAGCCTGGGCTAAGACTACTCTTCATCAGTGTTAGCATTGCTAGCGCAAGCACCGGCTTCTTGCTGCTCTTTAGTAACGTTAATGTTAGTGTTGTCAGTAGCCTTCATGAAAAAGGTTGTTACCTTCGGAAGTTTTGCTAAAAACGTTCTGCTTTCTTCCCGCTTCATCCTTTTTTCAGAACTACTTTGGTAGCTTCTCTTCATTTTTCAACCGTCTGTAGCTTCTAGTTTAGCGCATGCTGAGCTGTTTGTTTACAAACACACGCAGATGCAGTAGGATAATGGAATAGTCCAATGTAGTGGGGACTGGGGGGAGTCTCTCATCATGAATTAAACAATCGGATAGCACTTTAGCGTATCAGTGTTTAGAGATATAATTAATTGGTGAAAAGTATGACAACAAATCGTAACCATAAGTTTACGAGGCGTTTTAGGGGGCCCTTGGTAGCTTGGGGCCCAAGGCAATTGCCTACCTTTGCCTGATGGTAAGTCCGCCTCTGCTCGGACGTGATATAGATTTAGATATATTGTGTGAAATTGTTGTTTTAGAAAACAAACAGCAAATATGTGTACACGCCGGAGTTGAAGTTTTTAGACCTAGTCAACGTTTGCAACTTAATATAGCCTATAATGCTTCAAACCAAAAAATAGTAGCCATAGGGTAGTCTATGACTCAAACGCGCAGCAGGCTTTTACTTAGAAACGTTTACCGGAAACCTCGGTATGCTGGGGTTACTTGACAGTATTATGTGTCGTGCCTGAAAGGGCTGTGAAGTCTTGCAGCCGCTCAGACTTGAGGAGTGACAACTTAACGATGGTGGGTGCTCTCTATCTGTTTGCTCTTCGCTCTTTCCGGTTGTGTGGACGGGGGCGACAGCAGCTGGACTGAGCTCACAGCCACAGTTTCAATTCCCTCGCTAGGACGATTCCGACCACCAGCTCCTGCGAGGGTAGCTTGGATATTCAAGGACATTTTAACGTTACTATAGCTACTTTGGCCTTTTCTGTCGATTGAGGATATCCAGCGCGTGGTTCTCCGGAGCAATGACGTTGTGGCCAGATTTTTGTAAACACGGGCAAAAACGGCGGTTGAGAGCACTGTGAAACACTCCCGAGCTGATGATGTTTGTCTTCGTCTCATCTTTCCATGTCGTACCCGCAGCCCTTCCTCTGCTGACCGGCCACACGAACGGCCACGTCAAGGAAACCCTTTGCTGACTTTCGATTTGTTTATCTAAATTATGGCATCGTTTGCTGAAAGAAAACCGTGTTACTGGCGAAAGTAGTGACCCCACAACACGGAGAACGGCCAGTGAACTTTGATTTGCTGAGTGCTGGATTGTGGTGGAGCCAGAGGTGCAACACTGATGTGCATCAGGTCCAGGTATGTGCTGAGCATTGCAAGCCATCAATTTGTCATTACCGTGCTGCCATGTTGCTAGGTAACTAAGTGACGGTGGGTTTACTCCAGTTCAGTTGTGATCGTCCCCTTCCAGAGATGCAACAACATCAATTTTATTTTATTGTATACAACAGCTCAACATTACATTTAGACTGACTGTTTTTTTGCTATGGCCTGAAGAAGTGCAGCCCAATTTTCTGCTCTCATGCAGTGTCCCTGTTTCTGTCGCATGGCATGCTTATTAAAGCTGGTCAAATGCTTCTCTCTCTTTCCTGACTGTAAGCTGCTAGTATACAGTGCATCTAATGATGTCGAAATAGAAATGACTGGAATCACTGGTGGGTTTTTTAAGCTTTATGTATTTTTGTCCTTTTGGTGCACTTTCCAATGATACCCAGACCCTGCTGCTAATATCATCACGTTATTAACCATGGGTAGGACCTCAGTCTGAAGGTTCAGCTTGGAAATTAAGGAAAACCCATTTTATTTTAGGTTGCAGTCAGCTTATTTTTGACTTAACTAAAAACCTGCACGCCACAAGCTTGTTTTTGTATCTCTCCGGCCCATTTCTTTTTCAATACAACTTCATGAGTTTTAGCATCAAGAGTCACTCCACTTGACTCAGCAGGGCCTGGGTGAGTCATTGACTCCGAGGCTCTTGTCCAGATGATGGCTCTGTTATGGGGGCAGGAACTGCTTCAAAAACACTCCACTGTGACCCCCTGCTTTATGTCTTTGAAATAGGAATGCAATCTGAGACTAGTTTTGAGATGTATTTCTGTGCTGCTGATCGGGGCCTCAGTCTTAGAAGAGCGATTTCTGGCCTGCATTTGGAGAATGTTGACATGTAAAACAAATGACAGGAGGGCACATACCGAGATAGGTTATTGTGTTATTTCTGTGCCTGAGGAATTACAAACTAAGATGCACTCAGGGTGCTATCTCTTTTGACATGTAAAAACTTGCGTCCTCCTTTGAAACCGACAGGCTTGTGGAACACACTCGTCATCAGCTGCTCGGTGATCTTAAAGATTTCATTGTTTTTTTCATTTTTTGAATTACATGAAAGCAGAAATTGGAAAAGTGAAGTTTGTAAAACAAAGATTTTGTGCATGCTTTCCTGAGCTGAATTATAGGTATTATTTTCGTCACAGATTGTTCTCTTCTGAGTTACTTTTGGTTATTGACTTTTAGACAGATGGTTCTCTTGATCTGAAACATGTGTAGCTGCTTGTGTTGTTTACACTGTCCACACAAAAGCTGTTGGTGACTAGCAGGATATTTTCTTGAACCCATGCACCATAAACACCATGCACCATAAACACATTGCTGATCTTCCGGCCTGTACGTTAGAATTCAAATCTTCCTTGCGTGACTGTGCACCGTCCTCTTTACCAGTCATACAGGTTATAACATTTAAGATACTGCGGAGGCTTCTCTACTGGAATCTACTCAGGCTAACCAGTTTCCTGGTGGAGGATATCCTTTCCTTCAACGTACATGAATACACACATGTACTACATGGGCAGGGCTGTCTTGACAATGCAAATTGCTAAATCTAAACAGTGACTTTAAAACTTGAGAGAAATGTCTTTTTTTGTTTATACTATATTTATTTTTGGGCATTTTAGGCCTTTATTGGACAGGATAGCTTATCTTAAATTAAATTAAAGGAGTACAAATGAAAACAAGTAATTCTATGAAATAGCCTTAGTATGGCCTTAGTATGTTATTTAATAAAATTAGGTGTTTATTGCTCACCTTCTGATTATATTGGCCTTTATATTTACATTACTGTATGGTTTTTGGTCAGATCAGATTAAAACAGTACAATCAGTATGAATTAACAAAGCAAAGAACAATACAGACATTTTGTTGCAATGTACACTTTCCATGTTAAAAAAAAAAGAGCATATCCATTGTTGTTTTTACCATTAGAACACTAGGAATTGTTAGTAATTCTTACAAGTATGTTTTGCAGACATGCAGAAAGGGGCATATAGGGCTCAAAAAGTCAGAGAGCTCACAACCACTCACTGGTTTTACTCTCAAGGAAAACTATATTTGCATTATCTGTGAGTGCAGACAGTGGGACATGGCCATGCTGTTTTAAATCTAACATGTCTAAACTCCAAAAAATTAGACTTTCAGCTCCACCTAAGGCATAACTTTTTTTTAGTTTAATCTTTTAGGTCAGTAAGCTTCTTTTTAATGTGAATTTGGCTTTAAGTAAGTGCACCGACAGCAATATGTTGCCTATATTATTGTTATTTAGAGTAAATATAAGATTGAAACTAAGTCAGTGTTAAATATATTTGGGATCTGTAGTACCTCCAGCGGAAAGTCGCTCACTGGTTATTAAACAAGTCATTTCAAAAGATATTTATTCAGTACAAATATTGTACAAGTCATTTCCTTGAAAATTATATTTTTTAGCTTTAGGATTGCAAATGTATTTGCAGCTATGTTAGTATTAAAGTTTGACACAGTCAAGAAGTTGTTGTTTAGTGGTTGTTAATTTCTTTAAAAAAACCATACTTGGACATTAACTTGTTTGTCTGGTTTAAATCAGGAGTTCTATATTCTGCTGCAAGGCATTTTGTAACCGAAGAGACGTGATGTAATGACATGTTTAAAAAGAAAATCATGGTTCAGTGCATCTACAGTAAACCAAGGAATCTTACAGGAAGACAGTAGCTGAGAGGCTGAAACCTCATCTTGCATTAACTCTCAGATGTCTTTCCTGAATGTAACACACCTAACAACCACAGAAGGAGAAAAAAGTGCATGTGATTTTGAAACGGTCCATTGTCTGTTCAATTGGGAGTTTTAGACGTAAAGTTTTTTTCTTCCATGTTCACCAGCTGTAATTTGTTTGTTTTGAATGAAAGCAGTTTCGTTGCTGTTTTTGAGCCAACGCTAAAAGCAAAGTGGAGACACTGTGATAATCTTTTTGATGAACACAGATTATAATTTCTAACTGCACTCAGATGCTAATGTTTGCTCATTCTTGTCATACATGTAGCTTCCACTAAGACTAAAATTACTCACCACTTCCCTAATGTTATACAGTTACAGGAGTGCCTGACAACCTCCTGATGGTCAGAAGAGGGAAAAGTAGTGAGAATATGTAAATATATGCTGTATGTTTGAGTGACTGTGGAATGAAAATTTACCGACAGAGAAGTCTGTCGCTTACAAGCATGTGTATGTGTATTATTAGCTTTGTGGGTTTTTTATTCTTGCATGTGACAGGTTGTCTTTTACTGCCTCTTACTACAACCTTCAGTTTTTATGATTGTCTTACAGCATAATTCCACAGTCCTGTTGCTGTTAAGAATACAAGTGAAAGAGCATTTAGCCATTTTAGTCGAGGAAGCAAGAAAATACTTCCTGTCAGTTAGAGTTGGAGTGACGTATGCAGCTGCTCACCACATCTTTTTGTTCAATGTGTGTGCTATTTGAGCTGCTCGATGGGAGAGATTGGTGTCACAGGAAGAGCAGCGAAAAACCAGGTACAAACACAGTAAAGTGAGCTATAAAGGGTTTTAGAGGCGAGTTACCTAGGGGGTAAATAAGATTGAACATTCAGTACGCTGCTGTGACAAACTGGACAACGTATAATTATAACGTCACTTGCGTGTTTGTGTGGCAATTTGATTTTTTTTCATCCCCATTGATTTTGTAAAAAACGGTAGAACTGTTGTGTAATGTTGGTGTTGTTATGAGTAATTTCTCCATAACATTTAATACACTTTGGTTGTTTAAGCAGAGGAGTGGTATAGTTTTGGTTCTTTACTAGACCCGACTATGGACTATTTTGGAAATCTTTTGCATGTTGATCTCCTGTGTCTTGTATTCCACACACCATACACGGTATCGCTGTCACTCCCCAAGACAAGGGGCAGTCATAAGATGCAGTGGATAGTGACAGAGATTGTGCAGCTGTTGCACAGTGAAGAACAATTTTCCTTTTTTTTTAAATAATAGACTACTCAGTTCTTTACTTATTTTATTTCATCGATAAAATAGTTTGTACCCCCATAATCTTATTGTACGTACAGTGGGGTTCGAAAGTTTGGGTACCCCAAGTAAAGATTTTTATTAATGTGCATAAAGAAGCCAAGAAAAGATGGAAACATCTCTAAAAGGCATCAAATGACCTATTAGACATTTGTATTATATGTCACAAAAAGTTAGATTTTATTTCCATCATTTACACTTTCAAAATAACAGAAAACAAAAAAATGGCTTCTGCAAAAGTTTGAGATTTCTGGGCTGTGTGTCACGCACTGCTCTTTTAAGGTCTATCCATAGATTTTCAATTATGTTGAAGCCAGGAGATTGTGAAGGCCATTGCAAAACCTTCAGTTTACGTCTCTTGATGTAATCCACTGTGGATTTTGAGGTTTTGATTTGTAGAAGCCATCCTCGCTTTAACTTAAGCTTTTTTCACAGATGGCATCAAGATAACGTCCAAAATTTGCTGAAATTTTATTGAATCCATTTTTCCTTCTACTCGTGAAATGTTCCCTGTGCCATTGGCTGCAATACAACCCCAAAGCATGATTGATCCCCCCCCCATACTTAACAGTTGGACAGAGGTTCTTTTCACATTAAATTCTGTACCCTTTCTTCTACAAATGTACCTTTGTTCATTCTGGCCAAAAAGTTCTATTTTAACCTCATTGGTCCACAGAACTTGTTCCCACAATGCATCAGGCTTGTCTATATGTTTTTTTGCAAACTTCAAACCCAGATTTTTTGAGGATGTAGAAGAGGTTTTCTTCTGATGACTCTTCCATGAAGACCATGTTTGTACGAGTGTCTCTTTATAGAGGAATGGTGTAGCACAACTCCAGTGTCAGCAGGTCTTTCTGGATGGATCGTGCAGTCAAACGTGGGTTTGGACTTGCTTTTCTCACAATCATGCGAGCTGTTCTGTCTGATATTTTTCTTGGTCTTCCAGATCTTGCTTTAACTTCCACTGTTCCTGATGACTGCCATTTCTTAATTACATTCTGAACAGAAGATATTGGCAACTGAAAATGCTTTGCTATCTTCTTATAGCCTTCTCCTGCTTTGTGAGTATCAACTATTTTCAGTTTCAGTTTTCTAGACAACTGCTTAGAAGAACCCATGGTGCTGATTGTTAGGGCGAGGTCAGGTGAGTCTGGGCATTTAAAACCTTAAGATTGACATCACCTGGTCTTTCCAGACGATGATTGAGAACAATCCATGACGCTGTCAGGTCTCAGCTTTCCAAAGGGGGCGGTGCATGCAATAAACTCTGAAGGGTGCCCAAACTTTTGCAGATGCCATTTTTTTGTTTTCTGTTATTTTGAAAGTGTAAATGATGGAAATAAAATCTAACTTTTTGTGACATATTATACGAATGTCTAATCTGTCATTTGATGCCTTTTGGAGATTTTTCCATCTTTTCTTGACTTTTATGCACATTAATACAAATATTGCCCTGGGGTGCCCAAACTCTCAAACCCCACTGTATAGTTGCATTAGCCGGTTTTCTGTGATTGCTTTGTTACAAAATTTAAAAAAGTAAATTTACTCTACAGCTTGGCATATAATTTAGGAATGCAGTTGAATGAGCTTGCAGAGAGACACTGAAGGTATTAAACTGGATTCATGACGAGCCTTTCATGTTATCTCGGACTGTATAGTCTATTTTTCCCACAGCTGATAACTCCTGGGTACAAAAACTCATGTCATGTTGACGTAATGGTTTTGACAGTCAATAGAGACAGATTTTTATGTGCGCTGACAGCACCGGAGGGGATTTTAAGTTATAAATGTCTTTTATTTTAAGACTTTTTAACACCACGCTGAAATTAAGTGTTTAATGATTAACAAAGCTGGCATTTAAAAATATAGTTAGGTCTTTGTCTTTTGTCTGCCAGATGACTTACTTGGTTAGTGGTGCTAGAGAAGGAATTCTCCTAACTGTTAACATAATATAATACATGTATAATACATAATTTAGAGGATAAGCATTAGTGTTTTGTCCTTAAATACAAATATGATTTGAAAACTCAGGAATGGTGATAATATATGCAACTGTTTTTAGGCTTGAAGCTTATCATTTTCATTGTCAACTTTGGATAATGATGATAGATAAATGAGAAATATTACTTGCTACACTGTACTGAACACACACTAGGGCCTATACTGCACAACACCAGGTTCTAAGAGTCTTTTGGGAAACAGTCAAATAAAATGGCATTTAGATATTTATTTATTTATTTTTAGATAATTAAAAAAACAAAGAATATTGACCAACTTTGATGATTGGTTTACGCATCCCTATTCAAAGTGATGCAAAATATTTCTCGGAGCTCCCTAAAGGAAGTTTAAACAATTTCACTATCCAGAACACATTTGTGGAAAGCAGGTTTTTTTTTTCAAATGTGAGGGCACCCATGGGGTTTGAAGCAATCTTGAATAACATCTTTTACAGTGTTGTCCTCTTAGAGGAGTATAGGGACACATTGCAAGCTGACTGGTTAAGGTCTAATTTTTCTTTTAGTTCAACTTGAGCGGACAATCAGACATCATGACAATGTTTCAGATGAGCCTCCATCATGCACCTGGATGCCCGCCAAGCGCTGAAAGGAACATTGTGTTTTCTCTGCATTCTGTCCTTCTCCAATCCACCCTCCCACCTCAGCTGCCTTGAACATAGCAGGTGATGCTAATGTTGGTGTTGGGCTGTTGACAGGGACAACGGGAGTACAACCTGTCCTCAACCATCTCTGATGAGCCAACTGACAAATGGCACATCACTGCTAATGCTCCTACAGTGCCTTTGTCTGGGGAATGAGACCAAGACAAACGCTTTGTGCGGGCTGTGCCATGTCCCTGTCTCTTTGGACACCAGTTTTTCTAGCAGTGTGGGTGGACTGGAAGAGCTCTGGTTCTTTTTATAGCATTCAACCACCTTCCTGTGTCCTTACTGGAGTTTAATTTTATGGAAGAGGAATGTGATGTGTTATGTGCATCCTGTCAGGGAACAGGGGTGTGGTTTAATGGTGATATTCATCAGGCTTGTTTACAAGGTGAAATCGAGGCACTAACAAACACCCGTTCTACCAGGAAATTTCTTGGCTCTTAAGCCAGAAGATGCAATGATATCTTCTCCTGTGAGGCAAAGTCCCAGTTGATGATGTATTAGCTAATCTTATCTGCAAGGAGCATAGTCTGCCGTGAATAAGAAATGCTGCTGCTTGCACCACCCAGTGATTAAAGTTCTGGTTAGCGGACTTCTTCCTGCTGGGTTTTTCCACATGTCCATGTTAATTCTGAGGCTGTTGCTGACCATCGAAGTCTATGAATCACATTTTTATTTAAGCTATTTACTATTTATTCCTACTGTTGTGTGTGTGTGTGGTTGTGTGTGTGTGTGTGTGTGGTGTGTGTTGTGTGTGTGTGTGTGTGTGTGTGGTGTGTCTGTGTGTGCTGTGTGTTTTGTGTGGTTGTGTGTCTGTGTGTGTGTGTGTGTTGTGTGTGTGTGTGGTGTGTGTGTGGACCATATGCCATTTCTTTAAATATTTGTCTGGTGTTTGACTGTTCCCCACCCCCCAACCCTTGCAGTGCTATCTGACTCACATGGATCATGTAAATGAAAGCGACGGTGCTGCTTTATGTCACCTTACCCACACTTCCTTTACTTTTCCATTGGCAGCCGACACCTGATTTTTCTGACGCTAAAAATAGACTCCTTCAGACCCTAACTCCCCCTCCTTGCTGCCCTCTCACCTCTTTCCTTTTTTCCCTCTCTGTGTCAAAGTGAAGTCTCTCGGCATTATGTGCATTCTTTGCTTCCATGTTCCAGACAAAGCTCCATGTCTCCATTCAGAGTTGTGTGTCTCTGTGTGAGACAGATGTCATGGTGTACGAATGATAGAGAGATTCTTGCTTTTATTGCTCTCATAAGAAAACAATAAAGGGATGAAGCCTGCTTCTCCACAGAGCTGAAACCTGACCTTATTACACATCAAAATGTTAGCCAAAATCATAGGACCATGAGCATGTTTGAGAATGGCCTTTTATGGTCAGTATGAGAGGCAGCGTCTGCCTTTGGTCACTGGGTAGAACACTTTTGGGAAGCGTGCATTTTTTTGTGTTGCAGAAGAGGATTTGAGGTATTTCACCAAAGTGCAGCAGACGGCCTCATCTTCTCATGAGCAGCTTTCTTATCATTGACAGTTAATCTGCCGTGATGCATGGTGTCCTCATAATGAACACAGGCCTACTCACTGAACTGTTGACTCAGTGAATTAAATACATTAAAACCAGAAACCCCCAAGACTGATAAAAGAACGCAGTATCATGCAATAGCTGAGACAGTTGGAGATTGTTGTTACAGGATCAGAGTTGTTTCGTCATGAAAATGAATTAAATTAAAGTTGATTTGCCAAAACATCTAAAATAAATAAAAAAAAAATGTATTTTGTTTAATAAATACAGATTTAACAAAATGTCAACTTTCCTCTCTCTCCTTTTTCACTACTGTTCCTCTAATATATTTTTTGTCTGATGCGTGAATATTTTTCTGTTCTTCTGTCCCCAACTCACACCACCGCTTTCAGATCCAGTTTCCACTCAGCTACTATAGCATGAGAAATTAGGGCGTGAAGAGCCATTTTTTCCCCCCGAAGGATTCAATAAATTCAATATTGGTATTCTCTATATTTCTCACACTCACTGCTGAAAAGGGAGTTATTAGTGGTCTAGTGGGTTCATTTAACTGGATGAAGAGAACTTCATATAATTGCATTGGGAATATTTGACCCTCTAAGTGATACAGGCAGTAGCAAGATTGTCTTGAGATTATATTCTAACTCAAGTACAGTATTAGCAGTATATAAAGTTCTTTTAAACCAGCATGTTATGTCTGTGAAACCCACATGTGTGCTGTATTCAGGCCTGAACCTTAGCAAATATGCATCACACCCACCACTGTTTTTTCAGTTCTGCATTTTGTTATATAGAGAATTTTAACATACATACATAGAGTATATCACAGTAGCATATATTTAGATTCACAGTATATTAGAATCAGTGAGCATTGCCAGCTGTTGCTCTAGCCAGAAGACAGAAACCGGAGTACAGTGGAAATGAGCCGTGGTGGGGAAGAACAGAGACTGACAAAAGTGAAAGTGGAGACAGGAGAAACGGGAGAAACAGGAGAAAGAGGTATCAGCCTCAGCAGCGTCTGGTCTCTACTTTCCTCATCACTCTGTCTTCATCTTGGCAGCCAATAAGGAAAGAGCCCTGTTTCTCCCTTGTATCCCCCATTAAAGCAATGAAGGAAAGGATAAAGGGGCAGAAAAGGGAATCTGTTTAGGCCTCAAGCAAATCAGTTTTCAAGTATAATCCATTTAATTTCTCTTCTTTGATACTGTTATTCAAAAAAAGAGTGTTTTTTGTTTTTCTTTTAAATATGGGACTTAATAGACAGGGCAAATGTTTTCTGTTTACATTCACAATTTTAGTCAATTTTCTTCAACTATACTTTTCCAATGGCCACAAAACTGCCACTATTTTCTAAAATATAGAATAAATAACACATGCTTTAGATGGGGATGCACCTATCTGAATTTTTTTGTCCCGATACGGATGCCTGGGCTATGGGTAACGGACGATACCAAGTACCGATCCGATACCAAGTCCGAATCCTATACCAGCTTTTAATTAATAAACTGCTTCACTGTGTGGAAGTGACTTGAATCATTCTTTTATGTGTGAGGCAACATTGGGCTTGCCATTGCTTTCCTAACTTTGCAAAACAAAATGTAACAAATAAAAACATCGATTTAAATTGTACACCAGCAACTTGGTAAGAAATCCTCAAAATTAACAGGGATTACAATTCAAGTAAAGCAACACACTGGTCAATTCCTAAAATTGTGTATATATATATATATAGTATGAACACAGAATTGCATTTAATAGATAGATCGTCACTGATACCCAATCCTACCATTTGAGTCAGCATTGGCCTGGTATCATCAATACATTTTATCAGTAGTTTTGGATCAGTGCATCCCATGCGTAGCTTTAATCTACAGATATTTGATACTTAAGAAGTTAGGTTATCTTTCTCTTTGTGTAAGGCTTTTGCTGTCAGAGCTCATAAATATCTTTTATCCATGAACCTTCAGTATGAAGATGTTAGAGAAGCATCATGCTGATAACACAAGTTAGACTTATTATACTTAATTTACATTCAATTTAATTTGTTTTACTTTTCAGCTCAAATGCCTCCTCATTTAGAATTATTACAAACTGGTTGATTTTCAGTCAGATCATGCAATTTGAATATCTGATGCATGTGAAGCTGGTTGCATTCTGCCATCGCTGAAAACGTAGGCGTCGTCGCCCCTCTGCATTAACAAGTCCCAGCCACATCACTGTAGTACTTTATCAAAGCCACTTTGCACTATTGTGAGAAATTGCTAGCGGCAATGATACTGGAAATCCATTAGTTATCATAAGTTATTCCCCCAAGCCTTTGTGCTGTCAGGGGTGAGCAAGTACCACATTAGCATGAAGGTTTTTGAAACTGCACCTTGTTGCTACCAAAACCTCATAGAGGCACAGATGGAGACGTTTGAGAGAGATTGTCTTAACCTACAAAATCACTTCCTGCCCTGTGGTCTGTAGGCTACGTTAATTAATTGAATGAACAAAATTCGAGGGGTGAGGATTCTTTTCTTTTCTGTATCCGACCGAGTTACATAAAAATGCTCTCTGCCCAGTTGATTTAGGCGATCTGAGTGCTCCAAGAGAATGACAGCGAGGGGAGATCCTCATTTAACCTTGGCTTGTCACTGATTAATCCAAGTTTAATTTGCATATAAGCCCATCTAATTTTGGATTTCAGAGTGAAGCGGGGTGTTGATTAGAGATAGAGTTAGTATGTAACAGGCCTGTTTTGGAAAATGGTGGACTGATGAGCAACACCCAGGCATAAGAAAACAATAGCTCCACTTATTATAGCAGCTTAAAGTTCTCAGCAGTCACTGGGCATTAGATTTCTTGTAGAATTTTAATTGGCCCACATGCTGTGGGGTATCTAATCTAAACTTAGTTTCCACTGGTTCAAAGCTTCAGATGAGGTTTACTGATCTGTCTTGGAAAGAGTTCATGTTTGCCATGAGATGTTTGTACAGCTAATTTCATGTAACTCAATATAAAGGCATTTATTTGAGGTTATTTAAAAGGAACAAATATAGCTGATCATTGCAACAGCTATGTTTCAGGTGTTCCTTTATTATTTATGTGACATTTTTAAGCAGTAGGCTAAATGATGCTGCTTGCTACGTGCTTTAGATTGATTGTTTGCAATCAATGTTAAAAATGGCCTTTCTAATCTGCCTGCTGACAAAAACTCAGTTAGTGGATGAATAACAATTTGCTGGGCTGTTTTTTTTTAATCCCTTGCTCTGCAGTAATCTTTGCAGAATTCTGCTTTCCTCATGACAGCGCATTCTCCGCTGTCAGTGCTCGGTGGTGGTTCTTGTATAGTTCTCTCTCTGTGTAAACGAGGATCATTTTTAGAAGCAGTTCTTACTTGCAGGGCTACTGTAGGAGGAAAAGGACGAGGAGGAAGAACACAATGGAGGAGATGCTCACAGGGTGTCGAGTATTTTTAGCTTTCCCCTGGTACCGGGATGATGAGTAAAGAATAAGGGCAGGTTGTGCATTCCACCTTAGCCTGTGGAGGAGCATGGGCCTTACAGGAGGAGTGATTGCCTTGTTCTAGAGTGCATCATGGGAGTTTACTGTATTTACAGTATGTGGAAAAAGATGATGCGCCACTATTTATGTGACTTTGTTTGTTTATTGTGATCATACCACTCTGCTGGCTAGTGACACTGCTATTGACACTGGTTACCCAGATGCAGCGTTTTGTTGTGGTGTCCTTGTCCCTGATAATAAAAGATCTGTTCTTAGAGATCACAATATGTTGCATTTGCATTTGTCTGTTTTGCTAGCTCAGCCTCAGTTCAAATAGAGTCTGTAATGCAGACTAAATGATGAATCCCTTAAAATCTTTCCCCACTTTTGATATTTTGTTCTTTGAGCCGTGCATTGTGTGGTAGAACATACAAACCATCCTGACCACTTTTTGAATATGGAAAAAAGATACGTGTTTGTTCAGTCAAACAAGGAACACATCTTTGTCTGATAGCCTCCGCCCAAACTACACCTGTATACTGAATAGAAATATATTCTACTATTCACTACTATTCTTCAGTCACAGAGCACACACGGCACCGAGCGGGAGAGACAGTCTACAAACAGCAAATGCACACACAGACAAATCTTCCCACTAAACAATGGTTTACTGAACGGCTTTATACCATAAGCCCTATCTCCCTGTACTTCACATCAGGAAATCCATATGTTAGACTTATTTATTGTAAAAACATGATACAGACTCAAGGGTGTCTCTAATGTATGTTAGTCTCCCCAGAGGTCAGAGTTGAACATTTAAGCACATTGTCCCAAGTTCTTTTTTCACATGCACCACTGCTAAGCTGCACCTTCATAGAATATTATCCTAACAAAGTCTTCTCTCGGCACATTGTACATGTTTGTGTCACGCCCAAATGATTTCTATCGATCCCTCGTGACTCTGGGCCCCTAACATCAATAGCAGGTGCTGTGTGAGATTCACATAACATTACTGTATGTCAGACATTTATATAAGAGATTATGAGAGCATGCTTGGTAAATATCGCCATCAGCTGTCCCATGAAGTATTTAAAAGGGCACAGGTTAGAGTATCTTGCATTAAGGGTAAAATGTATGAGAAGTACCATGCACATTCATGCATTCATGACCTCTTTGGTCATTGCAGGTGGATGCTAAACTCCCTCGCTCTGGCCACAGATCGCACACAGCCCAGCACAAACAGCAATGTCTTAAGCCTTTTGACATTTTAACTGGATTGGTGGATAATCCCATCAACTCAATCAAGGATTCTTGTCAGAGGCCAAGGCTGTGTTTGCAGCGGTTGTCATAGCTAAAGTTGTCTCTGCAATGTAAAGGCAACACTGTGGGAAACTTATCTATGGTATTTTAGGCTGTCCAGGGCCTAATATTTTCCACTTCTATTTTCAAGAGGTCTTTCCTTGAGTCAGTCATGAGGGAACCCCTGCTCCGCCTCCTTCATCTCCTCTAGCATGCACCACCTCCTGTGTTGCTGCACCTCAAAGTGCTGCTCTCTAAAACAGGCCTAAATTTATTCAAATTTAAAGGAGCGCCACCACCAAAGCCTCCTGTGAGTCAACACCTCCCTCCCAGTACTGTGCTTTATGTCGACAGCAAGGCCCAGCTGTTGCTTTCTGTCCTGTGGTCAACCTGTCTGCTGTACCTTGTAGCTTTTGATCCTAAGCTATATGTTGCACCGTCAGACAGAATTAGTGATGCCACTTGCTATTATTGTGATACAGGACGGTCTCGGGGTAGCAAGGAAAATAGATCTCTGAGTGAAAGGTTTATTTAATGTTGAGGCATAAGCGGGAGCCTCTGCCTTGTGACACATAATCCAGTCTTTGCTGTGTAGAGTAAGCAGGTTCCATATGTTTAGGTCAGATACTTCTCCATGTTTAGAGGTGAGCAGATGTGCACATCTGTTTTTTTAATTTTTATAAAGACTATTCATTTCATTGCATTTTTTTTGTTGCCTTTATTTGTCAGGACAGCTGAAGACATGAAAGGGGAGAGAGAGGGGGAATGACATGCAGCTAAGGGCCACAGGTTGGAGTTGAACCTGGTCCTGCTGCGTCAAGGAGTAAATATATATATGTATATATGTATATGTATATGAATATGTATATATGGGTGCCTGCTCTACCAACTGAGCTATCCGGGACATGTCCACATCTTCTGAATTTTTTGAATTTTTTTTAACTATTATTTATTATTGAACAACAATCAACAAGAGGTGTTTTAAAAGGATAAAAACACAATTAAGCCCAACGGCTTGTTTCCATTGTGGTCCTTAAGATGGAAGGGGAGTAGCACCACATGGACTAAAACATTGAGCGCAAAGAGGAAAGGGGACGACTAACTAAGAAAACAAGGGCTAAATTCCCAGACATACAAAGAGACACACAAACAGACCGTACAATATCACATCTTTGAGCGCATGTTTGTTTATGACGGCTCTAGGAGTCACACACATGTAGCTGTGTTTACAGGCAACCTCCCTTTGGCTCCTGTGGTATTAAGCATCAAGCTATTGGAAAGGTTTCACTAGATGATAAATTACCAGACCTGTGCCTCTGTATACCCTTTGACTTCAATTTAGTATTCTTTTTCAATTCAGTTTTTTAAATGGATTGAAAAGTGAATTATGTGGTTTTAAACAATTATACCATTGCCTGGAGGATTTAGTACCTCTGGTGATTTGTCACACCTTCTGAGAGGGTCTCAGATGAGGTAGTTGCAGTGTTATACACCTCAGGGTGTGTGGTCCTGCCACAGCTGGCCACACGTTTAACAAGCTGAAAAAGCGGTGGTGGTGGGGGGTAGAAGTATAAAACACAATCCTACTGAAAGTGTCTTGTAGCTATTGTTAGCTTCAGTTTTGTCAAAACTGGAACAGGAACATTGGAGGCTGCTTTGTGATGAGAGCCGTGCAGTGGCGTGTGCTGCTATTGCGTCACTGTCTAGAGGGGGCCAAAGACTGTATTTTTAGAAGGGAATGAGCATATTTTCTGAACAAACAACGTCAGGCACTCTGCTTGCGTATGCCAGGATTATTGGGACTGTGCTATTTTGAGACTGTGTGTGTGAGAGGGCTTTTTTTCTGGGTTAAGCATGGTGCCAGTACTCTCCTGAGGTTGCTGGTGGATCATTACAGGTCCTATGCTGTGCACAGCATCTGCAGCAGTCAAAAAGGAAAGAGTCAGAGAGACAGGGAGTTTTTTTAGGATAGGTCCGTGTCTGCAATACTGCTGTATAGGAGACATTTATATTTGTGGAGCTGACTCTTTTAGTCAGCTAATTCAAAAAGCATCATTAATCTGGAGTGTATCATTAAAATAGAAGGTATTACAAACAAATCTGAGCCATATCACAATTTCAAACTACTAATAAACCCAGTGAAAATATGTAACAAACTCATTTTTGTTGAGCAAGTTTGGGTGTGTCCATCTTTGGCTGTTGCTCCCATGAGCCAGAATAAAATGTGTTTAAAATGTGGGACATTTTTGTCCCAGCTGCATTAGAAATTTTTGTATTATCGACAACCAAATTGAAATGAATATATTCCACTTGTGTGTGTGTGTGTGTGTGTGTGTGTGTGTGTGTGTGTGTGTGTGTGTGTGTGTGTGTGTGTGCGTGTGCGTGTGGCGTTGCGCGTGCGCGTGCGTGTGCGCGTGTATATGTAGACAACGTGTTTTTGTTTAAACTGAAATAAAATTGTTATATAAAAAGGAAAATTAAAACAATCACAAGTTATTTATCAAGATTTAGAAAAAATATTTGCTACAAAATAATTCTATAAACAAAAGCAAATTGTATGGCTGTAACAATTACTTGATCAGTGGCTCGAGTATCAACAGATGATATTCTTCATGATGAAGATAAAAGTAAGTTGCAGCGCTAACAAAAAGTAAAACTCATAATTCTGCTCGGCCATTGGACAAATAATTCACATGCATCAGCATTACTACAAATCACAGTACCTCATCATCACCCCAGGTTACTAATACACCCTGCTGGAGGGAGCAAAGTGGACGTATGATCCTCGTATGCTCCCTCTTTGTTCTCTCCTCTTGCTTTCTCTTCTCCCCCTCTTCCTCTCTTCTCTCTCTCTCTCTCTCTCTCTCTCTCTCTCTGTTTGTTTCTCTTTACATACCTTGTGCCACTTCCTTGTATGTGGGTTGCCAGTTGGTGGCAGCTGGCTGGACTTTGATTCACAGTCACACAGTGGTCATTCTTCGGCAGATAATCAGACAGTAAAAGAATCTGTCTTACTGTGTCACACTGAATGACTTCCAAATTGCTTCAACTGTCACATCTAGCATTCTCAGAAACACTCGGAAATTTGTTGCAGCATCAGTTGCAACCCACATTCAAACTGTTGCCACATTGTTGAACAAGGCTTCAAGTAGATTGTGAAAGCTGTTTATCATCAACACGATCAACCAGAATGAGCCCTGTGACCTTCACCTCTAAAGCCTGGCACTAACATCTAGAGGCCTCTCTGGCTTCTGAGCTGCAGGCTTTCCTCTGGGCCTCTCCAGGATAGCCTAGTTCTATCCCATTCTTTCCCAAGAGTGCAGTTATTTTGAGCAAAACTTGGCTTTCTGCACTGATTTTTTTTTTCTTTTTTCAATGCGTTGTTCTTCTGTGTAGAGCAAAGACAATATGTGAAAAGGAATGATGGGAATAACGGCGTTATTTTTTTCAGTAACTAGTAATCTAATTGATTACTCTTCCCATCTTAATACGCCATACTGTTACTGCCAAAAAATGGGGCGCGTTACTATAACTGAAGCTGTTTTTTTTTCTTCATCAGACCAACTAGATCTCTGAGCCAAATGTCAAGACTTTTTTTTGTTCTTCCTTGGTTAGTGGGCCGTGCACGAGACAAGCGCATAAATGCTGACAAAAAATTGTTTCTCTCACTATGACTCTAGAGTGCCTACTCTCTTCTCTAACTAATCACTGTCACTCTCTCACATTTCCCTAGCTCTATCACACACGCACGCACGCATTCACGCACGCACACCGGCTTGACACACACACCAGCGCACAAGTATAGACATCAGGCCACTTACGTTATTTGCACTACAAAAACTGTATATATTTGTTATTTGTTTTTGCTGTAGTGCTTAACAAGCATTATTTAATTTTGCCCAGTTACATATCAAAAGTTCTATTGTGTTATTTCCATCGATCCACTAGACATAATATCTACATACATGGCATTTGATTGGAGGCTAGGCTCACTTTGTCCCACAGCAACATTAAAATAGTTTAGATGCGTGTACATGGTTTCTGTTAATGTATTGTATTAAGTGTCCATTTCATTATAATATTCAGATTTATCATAAATAATTGAACATGTACATGTATTTTAAGTTCCATTAAAGAGGAGTGGAGTAACTAGTTCCTTTTAATAATTTGTAACTGAGTATCTAATTTAGTTACTTTTTGGAAGCAGTAACTAGTAACTGTAACTAATTACTTTTTAAAAGGAACTTGCCCAACACTGGTGCAAAATTTATAAAAGATAATGTTGCACACTTTTAACCAGAACACCTCCTAGTCTGTTAGTAAGCACCTACTCCAGCATGAGAAGTTATACAGCCTGCGTCTTTGTCCTGGCAATGCGTCCGCAAGCTTATTAGGTGAATGTGTCTTCAGGGGTAAGTTGTGATGGCAAGCACTAAATAGGTGGTGGACCAGAGCCCTTGCAGACAACAGGAGCATCACCAAAGCCAGCTTTTGTTCACTGGATAAGTGACGCAGTGGGAATATTAGTGTGATTAGTGTGATTAGACAGAATGGCTGGCTGCCAGAGCGAGGTCCAGTTGCTGCCATCGGTCAGAAAAGAACAAATATTGGGGTTATGCAATGCTCTGTAGTCACATTTGGGCAGCCAGATGCAGACAGTCCGAGGACAGTGTTGTTGTCGTCCATCAAACATATACAGTACAATACAGTTTCATCGGCATGGTGACCAAGATCCTGTCCACCGTGCTTTCACCAGCCATCTCTCAATACAGACTGAACCCTATCTTCATTAACTAGACTTAAATCTGTGTTGCTGAATTATTAACAGGTGTGAAACTCCTTTCCAAAATGCTACCTATGCACTTAGAAGAATGGAAAAACATTTTAGGATTCAGCCTATAGTGGTAATTGTTTTCTGCTCCAAGGACTAATGTTTTAGCTGACAGCAATACCTGACAGCAATACCTGCTTGGTTTTGGAGCTGTTCTTCTCTTAGCAGTCAAAAGCAGACTTCTGCAACTCACACCACCCACACGTTGGTTATGTATAGCCCACACCTACCTGTATCTGCCCAGTGGTTTGAAAACAATGCTTTGTGTAATTCTAAGGCTGCTATTTGTAAAAACCTCAATCATGCACAGGCTCTTACAATGTTGTGCAATGCTCCCCACTCGACTGTAATCCCTCTTATGCTTAGTGAGCACCCCATGTGACGGTGCTGAAGGGCATGGGTGCTCTCCGTGACACACACACACACTAAGACGTGGCCTGTGTATAAGAAGAGAAGTTTATCCTGGAAAACCCCAAATGTGAGACGCTGGATGGAGACACAAGGCTGATGCTCGTCCTTAGTGCCAGGGCTTGGACTAGACATACAGGAACTACATAAAGCCTATGTCCTGAATCACACGCCGGCTCTCCTCTCCTCTTCATCTGCGTGTGAGCCACGAGAATGAGTCTTTGTGCTTTGTCCTAGAGGAATCTTGCAGCTTCCGAAATTTGTCTGCATGCTACTGTTATCTTTTGCTTTAGATGAATATTTTTTGTTGCTGATTGAAGCTGGTTTCTGCTTTTGAGTGGGGAACTTTGGAGGAAGACCCATTTGAGGAACCATTAACTTTTTTGGAGATCTAGAAATCTGATCAGGGTTAACGGCATGTTTTGACTCTACTACTGACTGCCTTGTAGGTATTTATTTTCAAATTCATTCACAGCTTACGTACCTCATGCTTTTTTTTGTTTCTTTCCCCACAGGAACCATCAATGTGGACTTCAGCTGGTGATTTGATAAGTTACATATAGAACCCCCCCCCCCCCCCCCCCCAAGTCACTTGTGTCCCCTCTCCCCCTCCTTTCCCTCTCCCCTTCCCCACTTCCCCCCCTTCCCTTGTCAATCTTCTCCCCATCCTCCAAGATTCACCATGCTTATCAAGGAGTACCGCATCCCCATGCCCATGAGTGTGGAGGAGTACCGCATTGCCCAGCTCTATATGATCCAGGTGAGGTCACAACACCAAATTCTCACCCACACACACCTGGCCGTAAAAACAGCCAAGTGGTGCAGAAACCAGGAGACCAAAAGAAAGCTGGCAGAGAGGAGAAAAATGAACACTGAGTGTGATTGTAGTGTGCCCAATTATGAAATGATTGGTCACACGTTCTGATGTCAGTGGAGTAATGAAACAAAGAGAGCTTGTGTGCTGATAGATTATCCAATTTAAACTCTGAAGCTGGCTGTTTCCATTCGTCATAGACTGCATGTTTCGTCAGAAGGAGTGTATGGGCACATTGCTTTCACTGAAAACTCAGTGCACACACACCTATGCCACAATGGAGATGGACATACCGCTTTGTCTGTGTCAGACAGTTTCATCTGTATAACCAGGCCCTTAGCTGGAGACTGGGGGTCAGTGTAAGAACTTTAAGGTTTACAGCACCAAGCAGGAATGGCTAATTTATACAGCTTTACCTGTCATGTGTGGCAACATATTTTCTCTTCATATGTCTTGTACATAAAGGAAGATTTATTTAATCCAGTGGTAATGCCAGGTGTACTTCGTGCTGCAGTACACTGGAGAGGCATGGTGAGCAATCACAATGTCTCGGACTGTGGTAACAATTTTGAATTAAGTTCCAATTGCTTAGACATGTTTTTGATACATTTGGGCATTTTTCAGTTTGTATCATTTGAGGAAAATGCTGATCTTGGGACTTAGTTATTTAATGTGTATCACAAGTGGTTTTACCTTTTGTCGAAGAGCAGGTTCAAGTTCTAGGTCTGTTGACCTGGTTGAGTCATTTTGCTGGGTTCAGTGTGTCTTGCTTCTTCAGGGATCCTATAATGTGGAGGTTATATCAACGAATGAGTGCTTTCATCAGAAAAGAAGATTCATGAGAAATGTGGGAAATATTCACAGTGTAGTGTCAAGTGAAATTAGTTAATCAGTGGGTTTATGTGATCTTCCCTTTACAGCACAATACAAACAACATATCAAGTATCGTTATCTATCTAAGTGTTACCTAGCTGCTCTTCACATTTATTTGAGGTAGGTGATCATACATGGGAGCTGCAATGCTTTACTACAACCAGGGAGCAGCTCCATTGAAGAAGTTAAACATTGAGACCTTGTTTAAGGAACAGCATGCCTTCAAGCTGTTGACTTTTTCCAACTGTTAATGTTACACACCAAATAATTGGTGTTTGTGTTGACAAAGTCTAAAATAAATATCCACCCACTGGTGTAACGATTAGGAATGCACGATATGAGGAAAATGTCAAAATGACATTATTTTGACTGATATTGCAATTGCGGTATGATTCACAATATTGGAGGGAACGATCAATTTTTGATTATCATTCTCATTTTCATTGAAACACAAATACAAATGTATTATAGTCATATAGTGTGTTTTTTTTTGTTTTGTTTTCTTTTTGGCAAGAATCTGTACCAAACAAAGATTTTTTTTTTTTTAGTCTTGGGATACAATTTGTAGGCCCAGAACATCTCTGCAGCACCACAATACTTATTTATATTTTGCCTTTAACAAATATTGCGCCCCCCTGTGATTTTGGTATTGCGTGAGATCATATTGCGTTAATTGTGCAGCCCTAGTAACTACACTACAACACCGCTTCATCCACCTGTATGTCCTGAGAGGGTCTCTCCTTCTTTTCTGTACTATGAAAACATTTTTGTCCAAAAGAGTATGTTGTTCTATAAAAAATATCAACACAACTTCTCAGTAGAAAAAACTTGTCTGTTGCTCTTCTTCATATCCTTGCCCGGTGTACCAAACAGACAGGTAATCCAGTTGAGCTGTGGATGGCCGGGAACATGACTCAGTGGTCATACCCCAAAGCAAGCAGACGTTTCAAGACGTTTCACACTTAATCATTTCTTTGGCAAATTAGCTGTATTAAACAGGGTACTGTGTGTGAGTGTTATTAATGATGTGAAATACATAACAACCGTATTAGTTTTGACCTGCTTCACTCCCAGCTCTTCTGCATACCCTGTGTTAGATTTTATCGGACAGGACATTGTGCAAAGACATTACACATGTGCAAGGTTTATACAGAGTCTTAATCATGAACGAAGCCATTCAGAAGTGCATTCTCAAGCAAAAAACAAGTGACCCATAGTTACCTTTCCCCCTGACCTAACCCTCTCTGCACAGCCTTGTTGCTGTGAGGCTTCTGTCACTATGGAAACCATGACATCAGCAGCGTGCCGGTGGTCAGGTTATGTTCGAGAGAGGGAGTGAATGAAAAGAGGAAATGGAGGATAAAAAGAGTTTGTGAAGTAGGGAGGGGAAGAAATGAGTGATGGGGTGGAAGGAAAAGAGAGAGAGTGTGCTGTATTCTGAGGAGAGTGTATTTTGCTCAGCCTTGCTTCATTGCTATGTTACCAGGGCAACTGCAGCATGTAGGCCTGCCTGCCTGCAAACCAGCATAGATGAAGTCCGGGCCTTAGGACAGCCTGGCCATATCTGCACCTCAGCTGGTGATGCCCCAACCCATCTCTCCTCTCACTTCCTTTACTTTGCCCTGCAACTTGGCCTTCTTATTCCATAGCTAGTTGTAAATTCAGTATCACGGCACAGGGATTTGCAGTGATGCACAAAGCAAACGCTGAATGTGTAAGAAATTAAATATGAGAAGATCTCGCTGAGTCTCATTCATTCGGCACACATCCGTGTCATGTTCTGACTAAGCATATGTATCTGTGGAGCGGAGTGAAAAGAAGCATCTCAAACAGGAAACATGCCTCACTGACTTGATGGCAAGAGGAAAAAACCAGGATGTGACTACCATCCTGTTAGAGCAGTCAGATCTAAACACAGACAGTAGGCTTGCAAGGTGATAACTTTTATTTATACAGGTTTGGTGGCTAAAAAATGGTGGGTGTGCGCGAGAGAGATTTTTAGGGAGGTGTAAGGGCAGGACTTGAACTCACAACTCAGCGGCAATTTGTGTACTAAGCCAAAAAGGATTTTATAGAAGAACGATGTGCATGAGAGCCCCCCTCCCGCCACTATGGAGACAGTCGACACACTTCCAGAGACTTTTGAAAACTATTTCTATATTTCTGTTCCCCCACAGGTACGGTTTACATCTGTACACAAATGAACAGAGCACACTGTTGTCATTAGGAATCTAACGTTACATTTACTGTTCATTTAAATTAACGTTGCATGTTATCTACTCCCTCATTTCCCTTTTTTCCCTCAGGGAACGGCTAAGCCCTGGATAATGTTTTATAATCTTTCCTCTGCTGAATTTAAGAGAATCAGCCGTTGCTCCATAAGGGATACAAAGTGCTGTTGTCACCTGTCAGCAACCTAATTAAAGAGACAGTCTCCTGCTAAACACAATAAAAACTTATTTTTGTTACTTTTAACTAGATTGCTGACTTAACATCCAGACGTAGTTTGCCAACATTTGGAGCTGTCTGTACACAAAGAAAAAAATAATTACATTTGGAAAACTCAACCGCAATATATCTTTCCAAATATAACGCTCAAGATAATGCACTGATCTAATTGTGATCAGTTCACTTGAAAAGCCAACTTATTTTGCTCTGTGTATGTAGGAAGATAATTGTGTGTTAACAGGACTTAACACAATTAAATTCCTAAATCTGTCTACATGTGCCTACTTCTACAGCTGCACACGTTTTGATTGGGTTTTGGATGCGTACAATACATGTTTACATATTATGTAAATAGTTATGCAAACATAATTTATTAAACTAGGTTTTAACACTGGGGTTCCTGTCGCATGTACTGGCTGTGTGTACGGCCAGTGTGACGGTGCTGTAGCGTCTGTGCTGTGTCTTTGGAGCTGTGTCTGGGCTGTTGAGAGCAGAGCTGGTGGCTAATGAAGGACCTGTCAGAGGTAATGAGGTCCGGAGTGCTGGACGCCTCATGGCTTCCTCCTCCCCACTCCGTTGACTCACTGCCTCGCCTCCATCGCCTCTCCCCACTGGATGACTGGAGAATCTGTCTCCCTATTATCCCAGTGCTGCACTAAATAGTGTGTTGAACACACTATGTTATGTGGAAAGACTGGACAGCTGCTGATAAGAGAAAGAAAAAGATGACATGTCAGTAATCTCTGACATTTATGATCCTTGCTCTTTGCTCCATGTATTTGTAATATCATCCGCACTTGGATTATGCTCTGCTGTCAACATTTCCAGTTTGACAGATTTCATAACAATAACAGATCTTCTCTTGCCATGCCACACATTCCAGTATGTGAAGCTTTAAAGTCACCTAGCTGTAAGTCTACTCAACTGCATCTTCAGGCTCCACCCAGCCTCGCTTCCTGTGTGTACCTGGAATGTAAATATGGGAAAGGTGTGGCTCTGTGAGCTGGTTTCTTGGGCTTCCTGATTTGCAACTCAGAGGTGACGTAGCTTTTAGGAAGCTAATAATTTTGGTGTGTTTCTCATCTTGTGTCAGATTCTTATTTCCAAAAGGCACCTTATCCATTCATTTGTTTGTTTCTTTGTTAAACATTTGTTTACAAGGGTAAGGGTTGTCAAGGGTAAATTTATAATCAATTTTGGATATGTAACATTCCCTTTACACTATACTACTATTATTATGAAAATATGGACAACTTGCCAATTCAATTTAACTTCATTTCATTATTCTTCTTACAGAAAAAGAGCAGAGAAGAGAGCTGTGGTGAAGGTAGTGGGGTGGAGATTCTAGAGAATAAGCCCTACACAGATGGACCGGGTGGGACGGGCCAGTACACCCACAAGGTTTACCATATTGGCATGCACATTCCCAGCTGGTTCCGCTCCATCCTGCCCAAAGCCGCACTGAGGGTTGAAGAGGAGTCCTGGAACGCCTACCCTTACACCCGCACCAGGTGAGGTTTGTAGGAAGGCCACCTCCACACCCCTTCAGAGCAGGAGTGAGCGCGCATACAACTCTGCCAAGGCTGCACAAAACTACATTGTTATTTTAATAAAAGAAATGCTCTGTGCCTGCGTATCTAACTTCTGCAGCGGGTAGGTGTACACACAGTTAAAGTTCCACACAGTTCCTCCCCCCACCTGTTTAGGGGTTAATAATTCAAACCCTTTTTATATTCAGTTTATTATACATAGTAAATGTGATGCATGTTGAGTGTGATCTTGCCTAGTTTGAAGTTCTCTTTTAGCTGCTGTCCCTCAATAAAAGCCAAGAGAAAAGAAAAACTTCAGAGCAGGGTGTGTTTGTCTGTGTGGGGCCTGACAATCAGAGATGTGCTCTTGACTATATTGTCAGGCTATTGCTAGGCTGCAAGTGCCTGTTGACATCTTTTCAACCATTGACAGCTTTGCTGCAGACACCTCAGATGCAACAGGTGGGTATGGCTCACACGTTTCCTATCCTCAGCAGTGATAGGGTGTTCTCACTCTTAATAAAATAGTAGATGATGAGCCATTGAGTTGAGAACTAAGTCTCTTAATAAAGGCAGAGGCCAACCCATAATGCAGTCTAGTTTTATTTGGACATTTGTTCCGTTCCATTGATTGTGTTGCCTCTTTTTCTTCAGATACACCTGCCCCTTTGTTGAGAAGTTCTCCATTGACATTGAGACCTACTATAAATCTGACACGGGCAATCAAGCAGATGTCTTCAACATGTCTGCAGCAGAGAAGAGGCAGAGGACTATTGGTAAGACAGTTTGGTATTGATCCTGACCCATTACAACAACAGAAAGTTAAATATTAATTAATGTGTATCAGGCTACTTTAAC
Organism: Etheostoma spectabile; assembly: GCF_008692095.1. NCBI lineage: Eukaryota > Metazoa > Chordata > Actinopteri > Perciformes > Percidae > Etheostoma > Etheostoma spectabile. Next base: position 7,261,083 of record NC_045737.1, read on the forward strand.
TCTTAAAGTCCAACACACTCTAATACAGCATAGCTTACTCTATTAGAGATCCAACAAAGCACGTAAAGACATTTTTTTTTTGCAATTGTTATTTAAGGTGACAGTATTAGTAGGTTAGTCTAATGGTGTCTTGATATTGGTCCTCTTGTGTCTCAAACAGAGTAGGTGAGGCCCACTTGTGGCAATTTAGTGGTACTGCTTATGTTTTTTTTACTGTTTGGTAGCATGCCCAATGAAAATGAAGCTGCTCAGAAACAAAGTGACCGTTTAGGGCACGCAGTACTCTACAGCGCTGTGGAGATACAGTGACCAGGTTACAACATTGATTGTAATCATTTTGATGAATAAGTCAAGTAAGTATGTCAATCTGAAATTCAGCTATTAAAAGAATTTAAAGCCTTTGAACACAAGTCCAGAAGTTCTACTACCCCAACCACTTATGTCCGTTTGTATTAATGTATGATATTGAAGACACAGAAGATGTTAATTCATACAATATATAAAAAATTCCTGGCTCTATTATTCATTGCTTTCTGGTCTTTGGCAGACCCAATCGACATTGTGACAGATCCCATCCCCCCGCATGAGTACAAAGCAGAGGAGGACACACGGCTTTACAAGTCAGCCAAGACCCAGAGGGGTCCTCTGCAGGACGACTGGATAGAAGAGTACAAAAATGACCCAGGGAAGACCCCCATCATGTGTGCCTACAAACTCTGCAAGGTGGAGTTTCGTTACTGGGGCATGCAGTCTAAGATTGAACGCTTCATCCATGATGTTGGTGAGCATGGAGTCACAGATGTCTTTTATTTGATGTAGTATTCGTTAGTTCTACTAACACCGTATTTTGACAGGAATCTTATCTTATTCACATCTAAATGTAGAAACCTTATAATTGTTTCTCCCTAGGACTGAGAAAGGTGATGGTGCGTGCCCACCGGCAGGCCTGGTGCTGGCAGGATGAATGGTACGGTCTGACCATGGAGGACATCCGGCAGCTGGAACTGGAAACCCAGCTGGCCCTGGCCACAAAGATGGCCCAGTTCAGTCAGGCAGAGGAGGCCACCGAAGCCAACGGAGGTGCTCCGTCTCCGGACAAACACCAGGAGGTTAAAGAAGCGATCAGCTCCATTGAAGCTGAGGAGGTGGTTGTTCGCTCAGGAGGAGAGACTCTCCAGCCACGAGGTGTACTCACCAAGCAGTGGTCCACTTCATCCCGATCCTCCCACTCATCCAAGAGAGGAGGTGAGGAGCACTACTACTGCTGGTAGCTACTGCTACCACTGCTACTGTTTTGTAAACACTCGGTTCAAAGTAGGCCACTTCTCCTTGGCTCAACGGCCAGAGAGAAGAGAGAGAGAGAGAGAGAGAGAGAGCGCAGCAGTGGTTGAGCGAGCTTATGAGTGAGTGTATGAAGAGAGGAAGCACTGTACGAAAGCGTGAATCAGAGAAATAAGTTTTTCTCATTGTCTTGCAGCAGTTATGTTCTAAAGCACAAATTAACACACACACACACACACACACACACATCCCTTTGCCGGATGGCGCCACAGTGTGTGTCAGGTAAACTTGTGCGTTGATATGAGGCGCTAAAGGGCAAAGCAGCAGTTGGAAATGAGAATAGGCTGCACAACCCACACACCCACATGGGGGACAAATGCTCTGTGCTGACGCCGGTTAACATCCAGCACACAGAGAAATAAGGAAAGAGAAGAGGGCAAGGTCTCTGCAGATAGACACCACCACACACTTCTAGTGGGTCATAACTGATTATTGAGAGGGATTACTTTTGGTATTCGTCTATACGTTGTTTTTAAGGAAGTTGGTAACATATTATACTGTATCTTTTAAGCCTTATTTTTTTAGTAAAGTGCTAATCCTCCCAAAATTACTATTTTGAGTAGTAAACACTCACCCCCCTGTAAACCGGAAAGGTTGCTGTTAAAAGTTACTGCTTTGTGTTAAGAACTGCTGGTGGTTTAACTAATATGGCTTACAATGGATTCCTATGAAGAACAGATTGCCTCAAAACTCAATGCGCCACAGGAAGTACCTTAATGGCTAGATTAAAAAATTGACTACTATCAACCCAGAAACAGTTTTTAGTGAAGAAGCCTACTAAAATCTTTTACAGCCACCCTTTTCAGGTGTTTGATACTCAGAAGATCTGACTCCTTAAGACAAGGGAATTGACATCAGTATGGCTAATTCTTTCATATCTTTCAAAAGACAGTACAGTCCCTGACAAAAGTCTTGTCGCTTATCTATTTTGTAGAAACACCTGCTATTAACCTGACTTTTAATTAATCAATTGGTGTAAGAAATAGCTCATATGAAAAGCTAAGACCCTCCCAAATAATGTTCAATGCACTGAAATAAATTAGTTTCATTAAAAAAGATTTATTATTTAAACAAGACAGAAAGGTCAAATTTTGGCAAGACAAAAGTGTTGTTGCCTATACAGAAATTGAACAAATTTACTGCAAATACTAAAATATGTCAGCAAATTAAATAGCGGTGCTGTGAGATCCAAATGTAATATCTTGTATGACTTCCATGAGCTTGAAGGACTGCATCCATGCGGTTTGGCAAGGATTCATACAATGTATTGATGAAGTCATCAGGAATAGCTAGGAAAGCAGTCTTGACATGCTCTCAGAGTTCATCAATATTCTTTGGTCTGGTCTTCCATGCTTCCTCTTTCATCCTACCCCACATGCTCAATGATGTTCATGTCTGGTGACTGGGCCGGCCAATCCTGGAGCATCTTGATCTTCTTCGCCTTGAGGAACTTTGAAGTGGAGATGGAAGTATGCGATGGAGCACCATCCTGCTGGAGAATTTGGCCTCTTTTATGGTTGGGAATATAAGAGGTAGCTAAGTTTCTGGTATTTGAGACTATTGATGTTGCCTTCCACCCTGCAGATCTGTTGCACACTCCATACTGGATTTAACCCCAGACCATGATTTTTCCGCCACAAAACTTCACTGTTTTCTGGGTGAATCTTGGATCCATGCGGGCTCCAGTAGGTCTCCTGCAATATTTGCGGCAACTGTGGTGTAATTCAACAGAAGATTCATCTGAAAAATCCAAATCCTTCCACTTCTCCAGCGTCCATCCTTTTAGCAGGCTGTGGGCCTTGGCAAATGCCACACGGTTTTTCAATTGTCTTTTGTTTAGTGCTGGCTTCTGGGCACTGATTCAACCATGGAGGCCATTTCAAGACAGAATCCGACAAACCGTTCTGGTTGACACAGGGACTTCAGGGGACCAGGTCTGGTGGAGCTCTGCTGCAGTGGAAAATGGGCTGGCCTTGGATTTTCGAGCCAACAAACGGTCCTCTCGAGCAGTTGTCTTGCGGGGTCTGCCTGACCTGGGCTTGTCAAAAACATCTCCAGTGTCTTCAAATGTTTTTTTAATCCTCTGTACTTGACGCTGAGACACATTGAAGGTGTCTGCCACATCAGCAGTGGATCTGGTCTTCAGCCTCTTGATAATCAAAACTTTAGTCTCAGGGTGAATCTTAGGCCTGTTTGCAGAGGTCTAGTTGCAGTTGATGTGAAGGTCTAGTGTACTGGGGTTGTTTTTATACACACCTGAGACCTAATTGATCCATTATTAGTCACAGGTGAAGCTCATATGACAAGGCGACAACACTTATGTCTTTGCAAAAATTGACTCAATGGGCTTTACCAAGCTGTGAATATTAGAATACTTTTTGACAGTTTCTTTTTGCACTGAAACATTATTACAAAAGCTGTTGGGATTAAAATGAGCCATTTCTTGTAAATAAATCTTGATTAGAAATATATTTCAGTGGCACTTCAGGTCAATTTGTACACAAGCGACAAGACTTTTGTCAGGGACTGTAGATATTGTTGAAAGATACAAATCGTCAGTAATATGGTTTAGCTGTACACAGGTATACACACTAAAAATGGCTCCCAAGCTGAATGAATCAGTCTACTGAATAGCTCTGAACTCAGATAGTTGAATTGGTGTTAATAAGATCAAACACCTCTGCTTTTTAGTATGCAGACTTTGTGCCACACTTTGATTTTTTTTTTTTTTTGCCCGGTGCCTGATGTTAATTGGAATGTTTTTACTCTACTTGACTGTTCTTACTGGCACCTCCACATTCGCTGTACTATCCAAATTACCTCCCCTCACCCCTACAACTCAGTGGAAGTCACCTGGGTTATTTTTAGCAGCAGCATTGACATCACGAACCACATGTCCCTGAACACACCCATCTCCGGTGTCACCCATTCCTCAAGGCAATGCCCACTGTAACTGCCACTTGGACCCTGCCTCTCATCCAGCATGCCTTGTTTCACCCTGTAACTCTCCCCTGTAGTTTTCTCCTGGGCTATTTTTAGCAGCAATGCTGATGTCACAGACTAGAGGAGGCTGATGCTTTTTGCAATGACCCTGCTGTCTACCACTGCTGTTTTCTCCTGTGCACTGACAGCTACAGCTGTGCCCCCCTCTCACCAGCCTGTCCCTTAGTGCCATGCCCCCCTCTTCATTCACACTAATTATATATGAGGCATAGTCTGAAGACGTGATAGATATTAGACAAGGCCTGTTTTTAGTATTGCCATTTTCCACGACTGGCAGTTGGTTGTCGGAGTGTTTGTAGCCTGTCTGTGTTACATTGGGCCTCACTTTTCACACACAACCCCCCCCCCCCCCCCCCCCCCCCTGACCACCAACCAGTCCATCTGTGAAGAAGTAATGCACCACAGAGACTGTTGCATGTTTATATAACACTGTGTGTGTGTGTGGGCCGGGTGGAGCAATGTTTCTTTGTTGTAGTGTGTGTTTAAAAAGAAAAGAGAGAGGCTGAAACACATGTCCCAAAATAACAGTGAATTTTTTGTTCATGTGCGGTCTTTCAGTGAGCCCATCACGTCACAGCATCTCAGAGTGGCGGATGCAGAGCATAGCGCGAGACTCAGACGACAGCTCGGACGAGGAGTTCTTCGACGCTCATGGTAACCACAGTTTTGATTTCAAATTTGAGTCCACAGTTAGATCAATACTGTTGTTCTTATTGTGTTCATTTTTCCAAGAACCTGCATTTTCTCCTCTCCCCTGACTCTGTATGCATCTTTTTAACCACAGATCAATTCTTAAGCTTCCCAGATACCCAGCATGCTTTGGGGCTGCAGTTAAAATAGGTGGGTGTGGTACCACACCCATGCTCTCTGCTGGATGAGTTTTGGACCGAGGACGTGGGCCAGGTGTCTCATCCTGACGTCTAGTTCAGAAATCATTATCGTCTCCACACATCAATCCTACACACACACACACACACACACACACCACACACACACACCACACACACACACACACACACACACACACACACACACACACACACAAACCCACTCCTTTACAATACATGATACGTCCAAGCAATGAATGACCACCTTCCAAATAATTCACCAGTGTTTGTATGGTGAAATTATTTCATGATGATGAAAAAAGAATACGTGTGATGTCATTTATTATGTTGATACTGGTTTAGCAGCAGTCGTTAGTCTCCATCTGTTTTGAGTTCAGTACATTTCTGCTAATTTCCCTGTGGAGTCAAATGGAGTGCAATCCTTATACTTAATAGCATTGACATCCGATATTCTATTGTTTGTTGCAGTATTCATGTTTATTTGGATTCCTTATGGCATTTTGGGTGCCTGAAGTGAAAGCACATTACATTTTATCAAATGAACGGATTAAATGAAGATTGACATAAAAAAAGTATACATTATGCTGTGTCTCAGTGACAGTTAACACAATGATTACTGATGTATATATGATTTACAGAAGTTCCTACACTGCACCGACGACCTTATGAAATAATTATTTCATTATGGTACATGTAGCAGAATTCACTGCCACCGTGGGTTACCCTCAGCACAGATCACAGCCCAGACAACAGTGTTTATTCTTACTGCTCACATTTTTAACACAAATTTATAACCACCAATCATGCGCTGCTGTTTGCTCGGCTACTGGCAGCCGCACAGCCCATTACTCACAATGTTTTAACAAATAATCAACAAAACAATATCTCACAGCCCAGTGTCCTGTCTCAGTGGTGTGTGGCAGTCATCTGAAGGTCCAGGACACTTCTGCTGATAAAGGGAGAGTTAATTAGTACACATCAACAATCAGCTGAGACAATCAACTCACCTTTAATAGCCGACCAAGCCCACTTTCACAGTACACAAATGACATTGTCGTGTCAAAATGAAGATACAGTGTATATGAACATGTGTGTGCTTTGGTGCCTGGATGAATCACATGATGGTGGTACAGGAATACAATTTGGAAACAGACTGACTTGGCTCAGACTGCGTTTGATATTAGATTTCTATCTTTAAATTTTATTTCTGGTCATGGTCCTCTTACAGTAGTCCTCTATTACAGACTATAACACTTGAGATGCAAGTTTATTTATGACATTTATGTCATGTTCCCCTATTCTGTGTGGCAGATACTTTTTTCAGTGCAAATGAGTAAAGGAAAGCTTCATGAAAACTCACAGATGTCTCATTCAGCGTGTCTGGTCTGTCATTGTTTATTAATTAGGGGTTTAAATCTATGAATTATGGTACAAACTTAACTTGTCTTATAAAGCTAGTATTGCACATCGAAACATAATAAAACTAATATATCTGCTACAATTACAATTTCTATAATCTAACTACTAAACAACTTGCAAATGAAGCTGGAATAAAATGTTATTTATTGATTCATTGAACAATAAATAAATAAAAATGTAAATAAAGAATAAGATACCTTATTTTTTTTATTCAGTTTAAGACTGAATTTATAGACATGTTTATAAATGAAAGAAATACTAAGAAAATAACTTAAAAAGCAATACAAACAAGTCACATGTTGAACCGTGACACAAATTATAAGAAAAGGGTTTGCATTTCTGAGAAACTGGCTGCAATTTCCAGATTGCAAAGCCAGTCACTATGAAATAAAAATGATTTCCATTTCTTTACAATGGTTGTGTTATTTATTTGTAGTATGACTGCTGTGGAAATAAATGGAATTGTATGACATTTGTTAAAGTAAATTTTAGATTTGATTTCCAATATGTTAATAAAGGAAGGAAGTGGCAGCCTCTTCCTCAGAAATGAAGCTACTGGCAGTTTTAGAGAGATTATGGGATAAAAAGGGATGTTCTTCCTTTTAAAATCACAGATGCATGTCAGTGGCTGGAAAACACAGTATTCATATGTTAATGTTAATTCAACAGAGACATACTGGTTTAAAGCTGTTCTCGATATGTATTTGTTTATTAAAAAGATTAGTTTCTCTACTTTGAAAAAACCCTATGGTGATAAAACCACACCATTGTCTTCCAGCACACATCACATGTACAAGTCATTTGAGATTGCAAAATAACATGCTCTTATCAGCCATAGATGAACACAAAGGTTATACTTAAAACATGAAAATACCCAGCATAACATGTATTTAATGGTCACCACATTGAGTGATGCTTTACATCAAGTAGTTATAAATACAAACGTATCTATTTGATACGTTATTTGACAATATCTTGTCGGAAAGCTTGACAAGGTTCCTTTATGTTGGTCAGCTGTTTTATTAAATAAATGGATTAGCAATTGTTACTCATTCAACCCTGTTAATCGTTATATTGTCGGTGTAATGACACCCTGAATGGCACATATGCTTTAGTTGATGATGATTTTTCTTGTGTTGCCTACAGAGGATTTCTCAGACGGCGAGGAGGCCTTCCAAAAGGAAATTTCCAAGTGGAACTCCAACGACCTCATAGACAAGATTGAAGCTGCAGACACAGAGGAAACTCCTGGTATGATGAAGATCATGAGCACTTTATCTTGGAAATTCAGCTGGCTCTGAACTTTATGTTAAGAATGTGTGTGTTTGCAGGTGAGCTGATCAAGGAAATGCCGGTGGATTATGAGAGAGCAACCAGTGAGGAAAGACTAGATGAGGTACGTGAGTGTGTACTTACAAAACAGAACCGTAACCCGCAGAATCATGTTTTAAATAGATATTTATGAAGAACCATTCACAGAAAATGCCCTTCAGCACCAAAAAGCTTCCGTTAAACTTGATTTCATTATAATGAACATACATATTCATTTGCATCAGCTTTTATAGTTTAGGGGATAAGCGAAGGGCTGTTTGTTCCTGAGCCTCTCTGTCCTCTTGTATTCAGATGCGTGGCTCTGTTAGCTGCCAAGTCGATAGCTCTCCCATTCCCACCATCACGGTAACAAGGCACCAGTCAGTAAGTAAACATTTTGGCCCTAGTGCACTGTGGGCTACAGGAGCTCCACAGACCCCCGATCCTCCTGAACAAACCCAGTACTTATTGCCCCTGCCCTTTTTTCCTGCCGTTGCCAAAACCCAAATCCATTTGTACTCCTCAACCCCCTCTGTTTAACTTCTGTGTACTTGCAGCTGTGGCGTTGAGTGTACATATAGTGCTTCTATGAAAAGTTTTGTATCAGACTTCAAAGACAAAACTGCACATTATGTTGTTCTATTTACTGTGACTTGTCCTCAGGATGTATTGTCCTTGTCCAGTTGTCTAGGTGGAGTGTAGGTGGGCTATGTTTTGTTTCCCTTCATGGTTCTCCGCCCTTCTCTGGTTGTGAAAATGAGTTTGTACAAACATTTTGTTATGCAGTCCATGTTTGAAGAGATGAACAGAAATATAACTCACAAATCTGTCAAAACACAAATAATTTGATGTGCAAGAGCTAAGGCAATATGGTTTATCTGTGATTTTTTTTCTTCTCAGTGAGCATGTTGTCTTTGGTCATGCTTCTAAAAAGGATGTTTCATAAGTAAATATATCATTTATTGGACTTTCTCCAACGAGCTTTTCCCTGTCATCCCCATCCATCACCCTTTTTTTTTAAATTTTATTTTATGTTTTCAGGAGAGCTCGTCCCAGCAGTGTCTGCAGCCCTCCAAGATCCATGTGCTGATCTTGGTACTGCACGGAGGGAACATCCTGGATACAGGCGGAGGGGACCAGAACAGCAAGCAGGCTGACATCAACACGATTAGTACAGCTTTCGAAACAGTCATGCGTGTTCACTACCCCACGGCGCTGGGACGCATCGCCATCCGCTTGGTACCCTGCCCTGCCATCTGTGCCGAGGCCTTCTCCCTAGTTTCCAAGTAAGTGGACACACATGCATATGGTCTTCTGCATGCTGCAAGTAATGTGAATAATGATCGACGGCCTCTGTTCATTGACTAATTGCTGTTTGCTTTTGATGGAACAGATCCAGGTGCAGCTCATAACCATCGCCCCTCCACCTGTGTTTGTTTCTTCACACTCCTCTGTGGACTGCATTGGTCTTAGAAATATGTTTATTTAATTTTGTTAATTTGGATCTTTTGTGGCAGCCTGAGCCCGTACAGCTACGATGAAGGTTGTCTGTCCAGCAGCCAGGACCACATCCCTCTGGCAGCTCTCCCCCTCCTGGCCACCTCTGCTCCACAGTACCAGGAGGCCATCGCCACCGTCGTCGTAAGAGCCAACCAGGTGTACACAGAGTTCATAAAGTCTCTGAACGGGGCAGTCTTCTCTGGCCAGGTCAGTTTCCCAATATTAAATGGCATTTTATAACAATTTGTGTGTTTTTGTTCTAAAAGATATATGTACATAATCACAGTATCACAGCTCATCCTGGCCTTTCATTTTGTATGGATTGTTACCTTTTTTTTATCTGAATGTTGTAATGGGCATAATCACTTTAGTTTGTGTTATTGTTGGAGCAGGTGAATAGATATTTTAGGCAGACCTAAACCCTAAGGATGTACTGTATGTAAAAATAAAAAATACATATATATAATTCTTGTTTTATTAACTTTATGTCTGGACATTGACCTCTGTAGGTATGCCTCATTGGGGACTGCGTGGGAGGAATCTTGGGATTTGATGCATTGTGCAGCAGCAATCAGACAGTTAATGAAAGCCAGGACAGCAGCCGCAGGGGCAGTGTCGTCAGTGTACAGGTAAGAGACAAAGCATTCAGAGTAGTGAATACATATGTCAAATGTGTTTTAACCCTTCATAAAAATACACAAATGGTTTACTACGTTATTTTTTACCTGCATCAAACATATATATATATGGTTATATCAGAAATGAGTATTATATTGTACAATTTTACAATTTGTACAATGTAAACATTTTGTCTCTCCTTCATATTAGATATATGGGCTGTTTCTGTAAGTTTTCATAACCAATGTTCCTGTATCAACACTGCAGGACCAGGACCTCCTTTCTCCTGGAATCATTATCAACAGCGGGCACGGGTCAGCCTCTCCGACTCTGGAGGGCAGCCGCCACCTCAGTCGCAGTAACATTGACATTCCTCGTGCCAGTTCAGGTGACGACACCAAGCGACAATTGCCACGCAAGAGAAGTGACTCCTCCACCTACGAGCTGGACACAATAAAACAACACCAGGCCTTCCTCACCAGGTGTGTTGAGAGCGGGATGACAAAAATCTTTACATGGGAAGTAACCTAATTTCTTGTGTTATATTCTGTCTGAGTGCGATTTAGTTTAATGACTTTGTGCTGTCCTTCCAGCTTACACTCCAGTGTTTTGCGAAACGACACAGTCTCGCGCAGGTCGAGCAGCAGCGCTATGCTGGATGGAGGCTCCCTGGGAAAGTTTGACTTTGAGGTCTCTGACTTTTTCCTGTTTGGCTCTCCACTGGGCTTGGTACTCGCCTTGAGAAAGACTGTCATTCCAATGCTGGATGGTAAGCTAATTAGGACAGAGCTTATAATGTAATTAGTAATAGCACATATCGTTTTTGTTGCATTTGACACATTATGCAAGAGGGAAAAGAATGACTTTTCTGTCTATGTAAGTGCAAAGGTTTACCTCAGGTGCACACACTAGCATAATGACCTGTAGAAGGCATACCTGCAAAGTTCTTTTTCATCATAAAGTGATAATTGTACATATGGTTGTACATACATATGGTTGTACATACCAATATTTAAAAGCCAGTTACCCAAACCAAAACCATCTCCTCTCTCATGTCTTTGGTTCGATTTCTCCCCCTAGTGGCCCAACTGCGGCCTGCCTGTCAGCAAGTCTACAACCTGTTCCACCCAGCCGATCCCTCGGCCTCCCGCCTGGAGCCTCTCTTGGAGAGGAAGTTTCACCTCCTGCCTCCCTTTAACGTGCCCCGTTACCAACGCTTTCCCCTTGGAGATGGGAACTCTGCCCTACTTGGTGAGCCCTCTGCACCGATGATGTATAAAAGCCTCAGTTACATCGATTCAGTAAAACTCCTGTCATGAATTAACAGAATTTACAGTTGATGTACTGTATGTAGTTGTGACTCGGATTCACACGTGCAGACACAAATTCAAAATTCCCTGTAATGAAATGGCTGTTTTTTTTTCTCCTTAAAGTTAAGATCACATGAGCTGACACTGATTGTCCTATTTCCCAGGAATGCTTGCCATAGACAACACCTGCCTTAAAGACACCTTTGTAGCACACTATATGTTCCTTCATACACAGAGTAAACATTGTCTCAACTACTGTTTGTGCTTCAACTTCTTTTGTGAAGCGGTTTATTCATCTAAATGTGCTCATAGTCCTGCTAGTGGTTTCTGTTTGCACACTCATTATGGTAGAGTTACCCACAGGAGTAACCCTTAGAGGCTCACCCTACCCTTTAATACAAATATCTGTCTGTGATTCTCCAAGAAAAAGTACACAGAAAGTAGTAAGGTAACTAGGAGCAGATATTTTCTTTCTAGGTTCAAATACACACATTCACCATTGAACCACGGCTTCTTAAAGAGCCACATGAGTGTTAATAAGCTGTACAAGCATGATATTTCTTAAGCCATTCATGCCAAGGTTTTGTGTCAGAGTAATTTTCGTCTTATGAGCTTGTATAAGTTATTAACAAAGTTTTCAGTAGTGAAGTTTAAAGACAAATTCAAAATCATTTTAGAGTTAAGTATGTGCAAAATGTTTTAATGTCGATTCCAGGGCATTTACCATTTTAAAATAGTGTTATATGACAGTATATTTATTTATAGTATTTTTATATTTATTTACAGCCGTTGCAATTCCAAAGAAATGGGCTCGACTTAGGGCTTGACTCTTCTTTCTTGTCTCATGTTCAGTTCTTGCTTCATATGTTTTTTGTGTCCTCTTGTCTTCTTTCCCTCTTTCTCTCTCGGCCTCCTGTCCCCATATCTGCATGTGTGGCTCTCTGCCTCCAACCCCTCCCCTGACCTCTGCCCCTCCACCTCCCTCTGTAGTGGAGACAGTCCAGAGCAACGCTCAGCTGCTACTTGACAGCGGGCCTCCGCTGTCCCTTCGCTGTCAGGATACCATCAGTGAGACCTGCATCCCTGTGCCTGTGCTAAACTGGCCGGAGGGCTCCCTCAAAGCCACACCCGCCACTATGGAGTGTGTGTAGCCTCTCCCATTCACCTGCATCTGCCTTCACCCCCATTCACTGTATCTCTTATTTCTATTTGTCACAACCTTCTTGCTGTCACATCCAAGATTTATACCCATCATCGCCTTTCTGAGTATTCCCATCGCTGTTGTTTCAAGAGTCAAGAGCTGTATTCATGTTTTCTGATAAATCACACTGATTATTATACTGTATTTACAGTACTGCATACACCCTTTCTTGCAAAATCTAGTCTTTTATCTAAATTACTTTGTATATGATATTGAATTTTCTTGTTGAGTTCTTTGCCTCATATATAGTTAGAAATAGATATAATACAGAATTGTTACAACTTGCCATGGACATACTTTGGAAAATCTGATTAGCATCTCATGTGGTGTTACATTTTGTTATGTTGCCATCACATATTTATGCCACCATCTATGTTTTTTGGGGACGCAATCATTTGTGTTTGTGCTGTGGTTTATAAAGGTCTAAGTGTGTCTGCATCACTCCATAATCCATAATATCAGACTATTGATGTTGGCAGAGGGTATTTCTACTATCATCCACATTTCAGAGACGTTTTGATGTGAAGACTGCGCTGCTTGAGATGTTGTGATGTGTTTGCACAGTGGACTGTAAAGTGGAGCTCTACCTGTGCATACTGAATATACTGTTACCTATTTTTGTGATAAAAGTCAGAGGTCATCTGATTTAAAATCAAACTCTTCAGCACTATTTCATAATTATCTTCATAAGAGATACTAACACATGAGTGTGACTGTCACACGTGTGCACATTTGTGATTTTAAGTGTTATATGTACTCATACGCCCGTATTTCCCTTAGTCGGTTACAGAAATCTGACCTTGGCCACCATGCGGCACTGTATGGTTTCACATGTCCTCTGAAACTATGGTGCCTGCAGTCACATTTCTCTGCTGCCACCCTAACCCACATCTCCCTCCCCCTCATCACTATGAGTTCCCCTTACTTGTGTCTCCGTCTAATGAGATCTCCTTGTTTCGGCTCAATAGCAGATGTTGTTCAGTCTCATGGTGGTGTCTTCATGGACAGTTCGTACCCCTCATCCCCCGTAGCGGGCCCCCTCTCCCGGGGCCAGCGGAGGGCCAGTGAAGTCAGCATTGCCAGCCAGGTCTCAGGAATGGCAGACAGTTACACTGCCTCCAACATAGCCAACAGTAAGTGTTCTCAACACCAAAAAGCCTCTCTCTTTCTTCCACTCACACAAACACTGGTCTACTTATTCTCCCTTTTTCTTTTTCTTTCAGTCTAAATCTTCTCTATATTTCTATCTTGTTTTTCTGACTGCTGAGATGCTCACTTTCTCTCTCTCTCTCTCTCTCTCTCTCTCTCTCTCTCTGTCTATCTCTCTCTCTCTCAACCCCACTACTCTGACTCTACATACACCCTGCTTTCCAGCTGGAGAAATCTAGTCAGCCAGATAGCTTACTCTTCTACTTAGCCAGACTTAACACCTGCATTGTGACCAGACTGCAGAGAGTTTTCACCATCGTGTTAAAATTCAAAGTCCCAATATGAGCAAGAAGAGTCCTAAAGAAGAGAGTTTAGCGCCACTTTTCACTGTCTGTCTTATTCTTCTCCACTGTCTAAATGTAAATGCAATGAACGAGTGCTGCATTTCTCTAATGTTGCAATGCATGTAGACACTTGCCCTTGTCATCCATTCCTGTATTGTCCACTCCCTAGTGCGGTGTTTGCGGAGATAACTAGCGTTCTATTGTTTTATGTCAGATTGTCCTCCAAAGTCCCCCTGTCATTCACTATTTCACTTTTGTTACCAGAGCTTTTATTTGTACCTGACATTATTGTTCTGCATACACACAGTACCACCCTGGAGGTGCACATTAACTAATTTTAACAGATTTTTGTTCATGCGATAGCAGAGCATCAGAATATGTTCAACAGCATCACCCTGCCCTACTGCAATAACTGTTACTGTACTAACAATTATTTTCCAGCTTTGATGTTCACAGTTCTGTTTACAACAGCTTACTAACACCGGACTCATCAACAACATCACTCAACATCACTCTTCAAACTGTTTGAACTGTCATAAACTGTCACAAACCAACATGCATTCATTTTTCATGTGATTTCTTTATTTCTCTTTCTTTTCTCCCCATAGCCAAATCATGCCAAATTAACCAATTCAAAAAGTTCAGCCTTTTGTCCCAACTCGCCCTTTCATCACAAAACAAATTCTTCCTGAAAAGTCCTCCTAAGTCCCGTAAGAAAACAAAGGCTGGCAAGGCCGCAGGAGGTCCTGATGCAGATCTAGTAGCAGAGCTGGACGGTGTAGCAGAGACTAGTGCCCGTCTAAGTCCCACTGGCCAGCACGAGAACTGCCTGTCACCTGGGCTGGAGTGTGCTATATCTGAGCTGGTCTCACTGGACTCCCAGGCTGAAGTGGACCAAGGTATTATTCTGAAAAAGGGGACTTCTAAAATCAACGTGAGGCTACAGTTCTTTTCTGTGCGCTGTACTATACTATGTCAAAGTCCAAACACTCAACGCTGCTCTTCTAGAAAGCTTCTTTTTCCTCCCCTTGTATTTCAAAAAATTAATTTAATTTAATTTAATTTCAAAATTTAATTCATAAGGGGGCGCCTGGGTAGCACACCTGGTTGAGATCGCGCCCCACGTACATTGGCTCAGTACTTACCGCAGCAGCCGCGGGCTCAGTTCTGACCTCATGTCATGTCATGACTCTTTTCTTCCCCTTTTTATGTTCTCAGCTGTCCTAAAAAAATATGCCCAAAAATAATCTTGAGAAAAAAGATTGAATTCTTAACCTTAGGACATGAGGCAATCACTTAAATTGATGAGGAATAAAACTTTCCAAATCCATCATCTTTTTTCATATTCATACTAACATGAATAACTTCTTCAGTTGCTCACATAATCACGTGTCATTAACTTTCTTTTTCTTCCTCCTGCACTTGATTTTCCTGTTAACTAATTCCTTAACTTCCTTCTTCCGATTTCTTTCTTTTAGCTGAAGAACTGCTGAGATCTGTGTTGATTTTGTGGTTTAGGATGGAAATTGTCTTTTTTCTTCAGCTTCAGGGGTGTTGCATCTTCGCATGGCATCGCATATCTCACACTGACTCTTACAGTTTCACCTTACGTGCCATTCACTCCATTCCCAACGCAGTTGCAGCACGTTGGTGGGGCACAAAGCGGCTGGACTTTGCCCTGTACTGCCCCGATGCTCTCACCGCTTTCCCCACAGTGGCTTTACCGCACCTCTTCCACGCATCATACTGGGAGTCCACTGATGTTGTATCGTTTCTCCTGAGACAGGTGAGCCAACATAAGAACACTTATCACTGATGGCCTGTTCATAAGTGACCAGCAGCCTGTTAGTCCTTTTCAGAGATACTGAAGATGAGTCATTGAAATTTCTCCTGTAGGTCATGAGGCATGAAAACTCTAGCATCCTGGAGCTTGATGGCAAGGAAGTGACTGAATTCACTCCCTCTAAACCTCGAGAGAAGTGGCTCCGCAAGAGGACCCTTGTGAAGATCAGGGTAGGCAATCAGGGTGTCAGAGTTAAGTCTCAGGGGACACAAAACCCTGAGTTCCTTCCTTGTCTCTGATCTCTTTTCTCATCCATCAAATCTCATTAAATGAAGAAAAAATGCCAAATAATTTAAAATGTGTTACGACTAGTCAACATCAGCAACTTGTTTTTTGTTAAATGCCATGGACAAAATTACATTTCAGTATGTATCTTTCTTTCACTCCTTTGATAGAACGTTACTGCCAACCACCGCATTAATGACGCGGTGTTCACAGAAGACTCCCAGCAGGTCGTGACAGGTCGCTTTATGTACGGCCCTCTGGACATGGTCACCTTGGCCGGGGAGAAGGTGATCTCTCTTTCGCCACCACAACAGCACACATAGACAGACGTCAGTAATGTCTGTGTCT
Source organism: Etheostoma spectabile (assembly GCF_008692095.1). Classification (NCBI taxonomy): domain Eukaryota; kingdom Metazoa; phylum Chordata; class Actinopteri; order Perciformes; family Percidae; genus Etheostoma; species Etheostoma spectabile. The sequence continues at coordinate 7,277,543 of NC_045737.1, forward strand.
GCACCTTTTGTGCTCATGGTATTGTAATCCTGTACAGGTTGATCTCCACATCATGACCCAGCCCCCATCAGGAGAATGGGTGTACTTCAACACAGAAGTGACTAACAGTAGTGGCCGTGTGTCATTTGCCATCCCAGAGAAAAAACGTCTGGGCATTGGCGTCTACCCAGTCAAAATGGTTGTCAGGTGAGATTAGTTTGACCATTTCTAAAGACCATTTGGAGAATAAATCACTGATTCAAAGCGGATTTAAATAGGTGGATTTGGAGTGGGGTTTTGAAAGTGGTAGTGAGGGAGAATGTCTAACCCTAACCCTCCAGACCGGGGTGTGGCATTAGCAATATTGTGCTTATGTTTTGCAGTGTTTTTTTCCGTGTTCATGTTTGTATATGTTCTGTGTTACAGCATAAAAAAGGCCTATTCCCAAACCCTGATGGCATATCACAGTTTACTGAATTATTTAGGCTATTTTTCAGGCATTTTATCAAGAAGCTTGGTTTATATTTGTTTTTAGCTCAGTTTTATTCTTGCGTTTCAGTGTCCTCAAGTGGATTGTCGAGATGAAACAATGACTTGGTATTTCTCCATTTCCTTACTTTCTGTTGTTCTTTTCATTCCTCAGGGGTGACCACACATGTGCAGACAGCTACCTGACAGCTGTTCCACGTGGCACTGAGTTTGTTGTATTCAGCATCGACGGGTCATTTGCTGCCAGTGTGTCAATCATGGGCAGTGATCCCAAAGTGCGGGCAGGAGCTGTAGATGTTGTCAGGTACCTAGCTGCTCTTCTTCTCCTGTTTCTTGGGTTTGAGTCTCTTTAAAAACTGAAGCACATTTTGCATTGTTATTTATGTCTCAGTTCTGTTGTCTTGTTCCTCCTCATTGCAGGCACTGGCAAGATTTAGGCTATATGATCATCTATGTGACAGGACGACCAGACATGCAGAAGCAGCGGGTAGTGGCCTGGTTGTCTCAGCACAACTTCCCTCATGGCATTGTCTCCTTCTGTGACGGCCTGGTCCACGACCCGCTGAGACACAAGGCCAACTTCCTCAAGTCCCTGACAGAGGTCAGACTGGGAGAAAGGGAGGATTGAGGGGGGGGGGGGGGGGGGGGTCTATGTGCAGTACCATAGTGTGTGCATGTGTAGTGTTGATCTTTGTGGAATGAATAAGGAACATACTAGAGGGGAAAACTAAAATAATGATGACATTGTACAGCTATGAGATAAATATTATCTCAATCGCAAAAAATACAGAGTGCCAAACAGTTCTCGTGTTCATTTGGCTGATCCCAGGTTAACATGAAGATTTTCGCTGGCTACGGATCAACCAAGGACATCTCAGTCTACACCTCCGTCGGCATCCCTCCCTCCCAAATATACATCGTCGGGAGACCCTCCAAGAAGATGCAGTGCCAGGTACTACTTGATTATTTATTTCATACATTGATCTTGCTTTTCAAATTAATATTGAATTCATTTATTACAAGGATATTAAAGTAAATACCAAAATTAGTTTATAATACTGCCACTATTACAACCAATTAACTCATTTAACTGAATGAATAAATATCGATTAACTAAACCAAAACTTATATGTCATAGTTGACATGATGTCTCTTCTCTGATCCTCTCAACAGTTCATCACAGAGGGCTATGCGGCTCATTTGTCCCAGCTGGAGTACAGCCACCGTTCTCGGCCAGCTAAGTCCAGCAGTGCACGCATGGTGCTACGTAAAGGCAGCTTTGGCTTGGGTGCAAACAGCGACTTCCTAAGGAAGAGGAACCACCTGCTGCGCACCATCTCCTCCCAACCGGCCCCCAGCTCCCCAACAGGCAGCATCCACAACAGGCCAGAACGCACACAGAGCCAATCAGACGGCGAGAGGCTGGAGCGGGACCGGCTGGAGTGCGCTCACAGCCACAGCCAGGGAGCAGCGCAGCGCAGCATGAGCATCACAGCCAGCTGCTGGGGCCGCAGCAGCAGCACCAAGCTGGAACCCGGCGTTCTTAGCCCCAAATAGGATCAGGAAGACTGAGTACCTTTGGGAGAGGGATGAAAAGTATACATTGCTGAGGAAGAGACCCATGACAAAGATAAATGCAAAGAGTGAAAAACAGTTGGCTTGCACCAGAGGGGTAAATACCACAATGAAAACAATAGGTGCTACAAACCACTCTTTATAAACTAATGCCAGTTACACTCTACTCAGATATTTATGAACAGAGGCTACAGCTATATTTATTATACAACAGACACAAAACTCAACAGGCATTTCAAGGAGCATCTTCCTGAACCAGAAACGCATATATTGTAGGGATCCAGACTGTTTCTACTGTATAGTAAATATTGATCACTCTTGATTACAAGGTCAGTATTCCTCCAACAGCGGGCTTTTAGAGTGGAGATGGTTACACATACAAGCACCCCATTGCTGTATATTTAAGTTAATAACACAAAGCGGTTACAGACAGCCTGCATCACGTCCCAGTTCGGATACTGTTCTAATCCCGCACTGTAACTGACACTGACACCCCAAGCACAGCAATTACGAAAATTAAAAATTATTTTTATGTGATAACCAGATATGTTCACGTCTGGGAGCAGAGCGGAGAATCAGGTAAAACTGGATTGAATGTGTTTCTTCTCTCAGTGTGATCAGACAGACACAAAATCATTTAGACCAGGGGTCTTGAACAGGGGGTCCGCGACCCCTAGGGGGTCCGCGGAGGTACTGCATGGGGGTCGCGAAAGTTTTGGTTGATTAGACTTTTTTTTTTATATTCCCCCCCCCCCCCCTGCAATTTTTTCCACTGATTGAAATGTCTTTAAATACACATTAACTTGAATTCAACACACTGTAGTAAACAGATAAATGGAGGCAGAAGATGTCTTTCAGTCATCAATGCACACATGGCACTATAGGACCGGTTTGATATAATTAGGGGGTCCCCGCTCCATCTCGCCATCAGTTTGGGGGTCCTTGGCCTGGAAAACGTTGAAGACCCCTGATTTAGACAAAAATTTATCTTTTTCAGATTTGTTTTTAGAATAAAAGCTTAATTTATCAACATAAAAAAAAGAACTATTTTTATTTGTTCTGCAAGCCAACATGAACAAACGATGACTGAATAATGTTTTAGCAAACCATACAGTTCAGTTTAGCTTGTTTTCTAGTCGTCCATCAGACCAAAGAGCCATCCTAATATCACATGAAGCAAACTGCGAAATTACCCTTTAATGATGGTTGCAGCTTAAACATTTCCTGGGATTTTCATAGCATTTCACCACATCTCACCACACTGCGCTGCTGAACCTTCCCAAATCAGTAATGATTGACTCGGCTATAAGTAAACTCCTATTACTAAACGTTTAATGTGCCAAAGTAAACAGTATAGAATAATATACTGTACGTGAACAGAGAGGAAATGATTAAAGTCTCCTGTGAAAAACGGAATAGATTGTGTAATTATGTAGTTGAACGGTTTAACAAGGTTTGTACATAGTTGTTACGTGACAGTGCAGATCTGGTATCTGGTCCACTGAAGACCAGTGTTAAGTGTCTTCTTCACTCTGGGGGTAAACACCACCTCATTCAGGATACACTTTAATGATTGATGATGCTGATTATTATTTAAGATTAGATATAGATATTTTAAAATATATTGATTTTGTGAACAAAATGTGTTTTTATTATTACTTTAACTATGATGTGGTTTTGTTTTTCTTCCTCAAACTTCAGTTGCAGCAGCCAAAACTCAAAGAGGTCTTTGCCTGGCACAGTATTGTATTTTTATTATGTTATCTTGCAGATCACCAGAATTTATCAACAGAACTGTTATCTTGTGTCATATAATGTATGTTTATTATCTATTTTGGAATATTTGGAATATGGCTTCTTTCTGGTTATCCCTAAGCTGTACATTAGGCGTTGAATGTGCTCCTAGATAATCCTCTTTAGGTTAAGGTCTCTTTTCTCTGTTCTCCTTTTGCGCCTTTAGAGGAAGAACAATTTGAAAATTGTATATTCTGTACAAAATGCTGTCAAAAGTAGGAACACAGAGCTAAGACTTAACGTTATGCTGTTTGCCAATTTTTCCTGACAAGAGTACAACATTTGTGATTTAGTCATTCAAATGATGTTTATTTGTCCCTCTAATAGGCATTTATAGAGCTGACTGCAATGGACCAATATGGGCTTAAATGTAAGGGAAATGTGCAATATTACTCAACTGCACCACAAGATCAAACCGATTGTGTTGAGGAACACCGCACAGTGCATTGACAATCAGTTCAACAGGCACCTATTCTACAAAGTGCAGAGGGAATCTGAACACATCTTAGCACTCAACAAACGCACAGGGCACACATGCAACATTTGTAGAATCCATTTTTGAAAAAGAGTAGAGATTTCTCACAAGTGCCACTGACCTGATAATGGTGTGAAATAATACTGCAGGTTTTTTCTTGTGGACAGACATGATCCGTCTTAACTTTGTCTTTGAGGTTTAGATGAAGTCACTTAACATTTAAAAGTGACCCAGAAATCAACACTCAGTTGCCATTTTATTAGGTACTCTTACAGTATGTTAAAAGGTACACTTACAGTATGTAAAAAAACAAAAAATGCAGTCCTGCAACAAATCCTTCTTTAAACATTTTAATGTGTTAACTGTGTTAGAGAGGATCAATTTGATGGGCATTTTAAAGGCTGTAGTTTGTGATGCTGTTGAATTGTATTGTGTTATACTGAGAGGTGTTTCTAATAATCTGACCACCCCTTTTATATCAATGAGGGTAGCCCTAATGCTAGATAACTAAGTGTATATCCCTATGCATAGGTACATAGAACTTGCTTGACCAGGGCTGTTTCTAGCTATCCTGGTGAAGAAAAGTGTAATTTCAAACTGTTTTACAGGCCCTCTGCATTTTGACCATTTTTGAGATTTGGCTTAAAGCCATATATAAAACTCTTTTGAAAGCTGCTGATTGAAGAATGGCTGTTTGTACATTGATAGTTTTTGGATAAAAGGAAAGGCAATGCTGTAAAACATGCACACATCTTAAGTTGATTATCTACTGAACCATATTATGTCTTTCCTCTGAATTGCCTGGATATTAAAATCCAGAGAATGTAAAGACGAAGCGGTGTAGTTATCTGTAAAGTTTAGATACCTCTGGGCAATCGCTTTGATTCTGCTACTGACACACACATTACCAGAGGCCTTAAATTTCCCTTTTCTGCCTTACATTGGCCATTGTGTTGTGAGGCCTAGAACCAACACTGCTCACTCCCGAATTGACTTCATGGAAAAGGGTAGACTGTTTACTTTTTGGAAATAGGAAAAGGCCATATTTTTTCTTAAAAGGCTTTGGCTTGTTTGCACTTAAAAGGAAATGTACAAAGGAGAAATCTGTTTAACATATTTCACTAACATTAGGCAATCTGTGCTGCATCGGTCTTAATCTGTTCCCCAGGTTAACGCAATGTTAACCACTGTTACATAAACAGTTAGCATTCATGGGCTGTATATATATATATGCAACATACCTTGGTAAATATTTTAATTGTACAGGATATGTATCTTATAGGTTTTTGGATAATTTGTTGTCCATTCCCTCGTGCTTTTATGTACAGTGTATAAAGAACATATAAAGAACCATTCAGTCGTTTTTGCCTTTTTTCACACTCAAAATGGTAATGTCATGAAAATAATATCACAAGGGTAGTCTCTTCAGAGATCAGGGCGTATTTAAATAAAGGATAATTAATTGTAGGTAATACATTTTTTTTTTTTTTTTTTTTTTTGGAATCAGTTCACACAAATGCAGTTTTGTTCTGAGAACCAAAGAGAACCAAAATGTGAGACGTAAAGATGAGTATATATCTACGAGTGGGTGTAGGGTATGTAGCCAAAAGAGTCAGTCAGACAAGCTACTGAACACTCAAACAATCTTCTTAATGTCTTTGATTTAAAAGTACAACATGAAACGGTTTATTTCCAATTAAGAAAACATTTGAATGGTCTGTTGCAGTCACACAGCTGACTGACTGACAAGTACAGACAACTGACAATCGTACTTGCTGTCCATTCAGGATTGAACCTTAAATGTACAAACATGGATAAAACAAATAAGCGTTAATCACCAAATGTGGGACTTCTTCCTTGCGTAGAGTTCCTTTTGCAGATCCCCGTAGGATCAAAACATTAAAATCTCTCACTAACTCCCGCACAGATTTAATAGGGCAAATCAATAGGAGATACTGGCTTTTACATGGATTATAGTCATTACTCTACATGACCTCTATAATTTGTACCTTCACTACTGTACAGTGAAATCAGAGGCAACTGTTTGAAATTATGATGTAAAATGCAGCTCCTTGAGGCTGCTGTCCTGAAGAAGGTCATGGCATATTCTACTTGTTGAGTCCCAGTTTCCTCTGGAAGGCATTCCCGTCTCCCTTGGTGGCTTGCTATTGGATGAATGGACGTTCACTGTTACTGTTCATACATTAGATAGATATGATAAGGTCATTATTGAAACTTTCTCTTGTACCTTGTTAATGTCTTTGTGTTTCTCTCGGCTGACTATCTCCTCTATGATCTCTCCTTCGCCTCTCACCAATCTGGAGGAAGAAACGTCATTCATTATTACATCATAATGTTAGAATTATATGTATACGCTTTTCTTGGAAATTTGGGGTCAGGCTGGAATAGAAAGTGTTTGATCATGCTGTGAATCTGAACAGACAGGTGAACTGCTCCTCTACACCTACCTGTTGTGGTTTGTAAACTGTGTACTCTGTAGCTTACCTGGTCCGTCCGGTTTCTGGGTCTACCACCCTGCGGATCACACTCTGTCTGGCCTCGTACTCCTCCTTGGTCAGGGGCCTTTTAGTGGAGAGTCGGGCCTTCTGCTCATCTGTCATGACTGCAGAGAAAAACCAGAGTATAATGCACTAGTTTGCCTTTTCTTCCGATATGCATATTAGGTGATTACCGGTATGATAATGTGAGACAATATGAATTTGTCAACCACACCATTTATACTTTTAATAGTGAGGTATGTAATTCGCTTAATTATCCACCCATCTATTTAGGTGGAGAACAAACATCTAAACTGTCCAAATTAGGCCTGCAACTTTTATTTATTAGTCATTTAGACTATAAATTGTCAGAAGAAATTCCCAAATTTAATAACATAAGGAGACTTTTTTTACACATTTTTTGTTTGGCTAACCAACAGTCAAAAACCTAAAGAAATGAAATTTGCTGTGTGAGGAAAAAAGTAATTCTGATTATTCTACATCACTTTAACAACCAGATGGGGCATTTAAAACCCATACTATATACATGTATGTACATAAACGACACTGGGTGGAGTGATGTAATGTCCCACCAGGCCCGAGCTCCACTGTCCCCTCTTCGCTCTGCCACACCTCCAGGTAGGATGGAGGCTTCTCCGCCGGGGGAGTGGGCAACAACACCACCTCTGCTTTCTTCTTCTTCTCCTTCTTCTTCTGTTTCTCTTTCTTCTTTTTCTCCATTTTCTTCTGTTTCTTCAGCTTCGCCTTCTTCTTCTTCGACTTCTTCTTCCTAGCCTTAACTTTCTTCTTCTTTGTCTTTTCATCACTCGACGAGGATGAAGACGATGAGGACGAAGAGCTGGATGATGAGGAAGAAGAAGAGCTTCTTCTGCGCTTCTTTCTTTGTGTTTTTACATCTGAGTTAAAGAGAAGAAAAAGTTCAACAGAGGTTTTTGATAATAAGGCTTCCGTTGCTGTCTAAGCTTCTCATTTACATATGTTTTATAGTCCCAACCTTGACTTTTGTGAGATGGTTTTTTTGACGACTTGCTTCGACTCCTGCTGCTGGAAGACGACGTCGATGATGATGAAGAAGAAGAAGAAGAAGAAGAGGAGGACCGTCTCCGTTTCTTCTTCTTCTCGTGTCTTTTCTCTCTGCCAGCGCTGTCAAGTGACCTGCTGCGATCCATTGAGACAAGTGAGTGAACTTAAATCCACACGGAAAACCTGCTTGAAGATCATATATAGAAGAAAGTGTGCTGCAGCAGCCATTGAAGACTGGCTCCGTGAGTTTACGGAAGTGTACGCGTCTCCAATTTCCTACCGTCGGTATCCGGAAAGACAACATAAAGGTTCCTAGTTCCTAGTTGAAACCAACCTGTCTACGGTTTGAATGTAGCGACATGCTGAGTTCTGGGTCATTTTACCGTGTTGGCAACTCAATACTTTATTAAACTATCAATACACCTGTGTACATTTACTTTGTTACAGATACTTATCTTTTAAATTTAAATAGAAGTACAGAAGATTTAACAGAAAGGTGTGCTTAAAGTTTGACAAACATGGGCCTATTCATCATGCAGAATGACCTTTCTTAGAATGTTATTTGATTATTCATAAAAAAAAAACTTTTTTCTTTTTCTTCTGAAATACTGGACATATAGAAAACCTTAAATGTGACAACAATGTGAGAGAGGAAAATCCCTTTTTGGTTAAACTGCTCTACTTACGTTGCTCTGTTTTGTTTAAAAGGTCCTAAAGCAACACAACTTGGAAACACTGGCTTCATCAATAACCATACATCATATAATACAAGCTGATCATATGTCATGAGCACAGCTGTCAAGTAAATCTAGTGAAAACATTTCCCTCTGAACGTAGACCTATTTGTACACATTTGCATTAGTACAATACTTGAGTAATTGTATTTAGTTATGTTCTACGATTGTTTTTTGTTTGAAATATGACATTATTGTACTATTCTTCACTGCTTTACACTATATTCAAATACATGTTTTACATAAATCTGAACTGGGTTAGATAGTTGGTGTCACTGTTGTCCTTTAAAAAAAGAAACATCTTACTTTGAATTTAGACTACATGGACATAACGTTTTTCTTATTTGTTAAAAAAAAAACAGTGTTCCACTTACCAGCCTATTTGGCTGTTTAGTATGCAGATTAATTATCATATAATTATGTCCTCTGCTTCTATCTTCTTCTTTTCAATATCTTCCATTAGGCAATGAAAAGAAGTCCAAGTAGTGAAGCAGATTAGAAAGATCCATCCTATAAATACGCAGAGACCCAAACTAACCCTTACACACTCAATGAACCCACACAAACCACGTCACCTGTTGACCCCAATAGGTCCTCTCCATGTCTCCAATCTATGGCACCTCCCACAGCACCAATAAATAACCTGAGGGGTCAGCTCAGGTTGAATGAGGTCGACGTTACGTTGACTTTAACAGATGAAAGAAAGTCTCAGTGGGAGACTCTGACCTTGTGTGTGTGAAGGAAGGGTGAAGGTCTGGCCTAGATAAGTTTAAGTGTATCGGCTATTTGGGACACACTAATCATTGAGTATTGTTGTCCCAGTCTCTTTGCTTCCATGTCGCTTAAATGAGTTAGTGCGTTAAAGGAATGGCGGATATGTGTGGAATCTTTTTTTTTTTTAATATATAGATAACTAGACTCTGTCAATCAGGCTGTGATTTGGGAAAAGGAGGGTAATGGTGTAGAATAAAATGTCCGGTATGAAGAAGTTAATTTCTAATTGAAAGACCATTTATCCATAGATATAGATGTAGATGATGCCCATATCATTCCAAATACAGACGTTGGATCCAAAAAGGTGGGGGTGGGAATATGTGGTTATTCAATATTGGTACTAACAGGCCATTACTTTTAATGATAGTGTCTGAAATGTGAGTTTTATTTGGAATGAGTGCATCAATGTGAATCTGACACTGTAAAGATAATAGGAGAACATTATGGTCACTGTTCTACGATGTACAGGAAGAGATAATCTGTTTGCACAGAAAGCACCAATGTGCTAACATATTTGTAGCATTTATTTCAAAAATTTTACAAAGGCAATTGTGAATCTTTAAAGCTTGTATATTGATAAATATAGATGTTCCTGATGATGTTAGCCCTTTTCCCTCTTGGTACATAAGGCTAAACTAATGGGAAAAAAACACAACAAACAGGCCAATATATGCTGTGACCTGCCTCCCTTAATGTTTAAATAATAGGTCAATGTAGTAATAAATAAAATAATATTTCTCCGATAAGATTGCTTAAACCCCCCCCCAAAATAAATTGCAAATGATAAATGCTGAAAACCTTGTTACATAAAACATAGCTGCGTGGGTGAATGTAACAGTCTACACATGGCTGAACTTGAAGTTAGAAGAGATCAAAGATGCCAGCAGGAAGAAAGTCTTAAAGCTATCATCTTTCCAGTCCGTGTGCAAATGAAGGTCCTCAGGTTGCTCCAAGTAAAAAATAACGAGGGTGGAATGTGTCACTATGGCTTGGACTTTCTCCTGCCCATTAGGATGTAGCCGCCATGCGGATCCTCTCTGGAGGAAACAGTAGAACGTTCTTAGCTGCTTTGATGGTGTTCTTCATTAGCATTGCCACTGTCATGGGTCCCACACCTCCGGGCACAGGGGTGATGAAGCCCGCCTTCTGTCTCACGCCTGAATATAGACAGAAAAGGCATGACGTTACAGACACCCGAGACACCATGCATGTCGATGCAGGATTATGATCCTGTTTCTGTCCAGCCTTACCTTCAAAATCCACATCGCCGACCAGCCTGCTCTTCCCGGTGACTGGGTCCTGCACTCGGTTTATTCCAACGTCAATCACTGCTGCTCCCTCTTTGATCATGTCAGAGGTAATGAGGTTCGGAATCCCTGATAGTTCAGTAAACACACACACACAGTACAGTTAGACAACAGACAAAAATAATCTACTGAACAAAGATTTGAGTTTTACACAGTCCAGTCATTGTCATGTGCAGGCAAATAAACGGTAACACAAACCTGCAGCAGCCACGATGATATCAGCAATCTTAGTGTGTTGGCAAAGTTGCTCCTTTGGGGTGTAACGGTGAGAAATGGTTACCGTGGCATCACCTGCAACAGAAACAATATTTAGTATTTATACCGTATATTTTACACCCTCCATCTTAAAAACACACATGCACAGTAGTGCTGCAATGATTAATCGATTAGTTGTCAACTTTTAAATTAATCGCCAACTATTTTGATTAGTTGGTTTGAGTATTTTTTTAAGACAAAAGTTAAAATTCTTTGATTCCAGCTTCTTAGATGTGAATATTTTCTAGTTTCTTCTCTCCTCTGTTACAGTAAACTGAATATATTTGAGTTGTGGACAAAACAAGAAATTTAATGACGTCGTCTTGGGCATTTGGGAAATACTGATCCACATTTTTCACGATTTTCTGACATGTTACCGACCAAACAACTAATCGATTAATCGAGAAAAGAATCAACAGATTAATTGACTATGAAAATAATCATTAGCTGCAGCCTTAATGCAGAGTAACCAACCTCCGGGCCTCTCATGGCGTCCGTCTGTGTGCAGTAACATGGCGATGGGCATGCCCACATTCTTGGAGCGCCCTGCAACCACAACATTCTTCCCAATTGTAGGAATACCTAGAAGACAAGAATTCAATAAAAAAAAAAACTATCAATTTTATTTATAGTGTCAAATCATAATGGATGTTATCTCAGTACACTTTACAGATAGAGAAGGTCTGGACCACACTTTCTAATTTACAGAGAGCTAACAATTCCCCCAAGAGCATGCTTTTAGTGCGACAGCGGTGAGGAAAAACTTCCTTTTAAAATTCAGACAGTTAGTTGACAGTTTATTCAGCAGTAATTCAACCCAAAAAGACAAAGGAAGCAATCACTCCGGTTGTTACCTGTGCGTTTAATAATTTCCATGACTCCCCAGGGGGTGGCAGGGAGCATGGTGGACTGATCCAGGCACATGCGGCCCACGTTAACTACGTGGAAACCGTCCACGTCCTTGGCAGGGGAGACTGCATTACAGATTATCCGCTCATCAATGTGATCTGTCAGAAAACAAAGACAAGTTACAGTCAGGACAACTAGATCTCAAATGTTTTCTTCAAGAACACATTTAAGTTTGTTAAAGTTCACAAATGTAACTTATCTAAGCATAGGTGTTAAAGAAAGTGTTAAAGAAAATCCTAACAGAGAGACAGCATGCAGGGTGGCAGATTAGTGCTTTAATGTATGTGCTGCCAACTCATGCTGAGTGATACTTGCACACGCTGATTTTTATCCTGGCTGACAACAGCAGCCCATATCATGACACAAAACACCTACTCTACAGTAGCATGAACCTTTCTACTCATTGTTTCACTGTTCCAGTTTCGCTGTACCTGGGAGAGGTAGCTGGACCAGCAGGCCATCAACACGATGGTCTGTGTTAAGTTTGTAGATCAGGTCCAATAACTCCTCCTCGCTGATGTCTGAATGCTTGACAATGGTCTCACTAGAGATTCCTGTGGGAGGTAGAAGAGAGAAAATAACTAAAAACACATTTTGTTCTTTTGTTGTAGAAAAGTCGTGTTTACACATTCAGTACGTATGAGGACTGTGGGTGTTTTTTCTTACCAACATCAGCTGCAGATCGTGTCTTATTCAGGACGTAGGAGTGACTGGCTGGGTTTTCTCCCACCAGAACCACACTCAGATGGGGTCTCCTGTGGCCGGCTAAAACCCATTTCTCCACATCAGCCCGGACCTCTTCTCGAATCTGTCGTGCTAGTTTCTTTCCTGAGATGACCACCGCCTCCTGTCTGAGAGTTGGCATGAAAAAAGACTGGGATCAGACGACAAACGGTCGATAACTTCCAGAAATTATCAACTAGACTCGAACTCTCGATTGCCTTCGAACATAACTTTTGACACCAGAAACCTCTAACCAGTCTCAACCATTCAGCCTGGCCAAGCACCAATTTTGCGACCAAAATTAGACACAGCACGTCTCCACCTGACAGAGGAGCCATGTGCTTCATTAGCCCTTATAAAGTAGAGTCGTACACTACCATATATTCAATTACAGCAAGAGATGTCCAAGTACAGTCAGAGAGCCCTGGTGGTTAAAACTGACGTATAACATTCTTATGGATATACAAACTGGGTTGACTGCCTGCTGCTTTGTCTAAATTTCGAAAGCGCCGAGACGGTTATCCGTTATGTAACAAACAGAGAGCGGTAGGCCTAGCTAATAACTGAAGAGTAATGAGCCATCAACAGTGACACAAGCACTGCATTCTGCAAACTAATTAAACTGCACAGAAAAGTATGAAAATGCTGTGAGACAATGGGGCCTAGATTTCAGGGCAGCAAAGGGCTCTTTAACCCCATATGAATTCAAACTCAAAGTCGGTCTACTGAGGAGATAATGCCTCTTTTTAAATGTATGGCCGCATAGACATGTTAAGTGAGGTAAGAGTTAAAAAAAAACATCTTCTTATTTCTTCTTTTGTTAGTTTTAATGTTTAATTTTTTTATTAATTTAAATGTTATTCTTCTGTGAATGTTGCTGGGTGCTGTGTGTATTTTAATGGAAAGTTAGTTGTGTTTATGTGTAATTAAACTTTGCTTTTAAATTGTATATAATATTTTTAAAAAAGGTAATAACTCATGCATAACATGCCATAGCTTTAAATGAGCCATCCTGTGCCTTAGGAGCTGTAGATCATGTGCAGGGCGTGTGTGTAACATTAGATTATTAAATTTATCTCAGTCACGCTGAACTCAGCACGTTTCCAATAAATACCTGCACGAGATGCTGCAAATTTTCCATATGTCTGATGTTCTCTCATAATAAATACCATACAATATTTCTTCCATATGTCATCCAGGACCAAAATGAATATGCATGTATTATTTTCCTTGAGTGCAGACCAACACCTTGGTCTCCAGCTGAAACCTGGGTCCTCAAGCTTCTGGGTGCAAGCAGCGAGTCCGATTTCATCAGCCAACCGGCAGCTGCAATGTTACCGGCATGACGCTAGGGGCCCACAAGAATGTGACCAACTGCGGACATTTAGTATCCTACATTAACATCAAACTAACCCCCCCATCAGAAAACGCGCGATCTTTTATCCGTGTTTACACAACTTTACACAAGACCGGCAAATAAAGTAAAACATTTTTGATATATATTTAATATCTATAAACATATCGTCTCATGTTGGAAAGAAAACGCGCGGAACATGTAACATTAGAAGTGGCATATGGGGTTCCATTTACCCAAATTAAATCAGATTTTCGAACTGGTGGTCGCACTCACCTCGAGGCGGACGTGTGCAGTTTACAGACTTGATGCTGGGAGTGTTGGCACAGTTTCCTGAGAGTCCTGATCGCTGCCATTCTGACCGGCTGAGAGGAGAGGAGAAGAGAAGAGAAGAGAAGAGAAGAGAGAGAAACCGCGGCTGGTTACGTAACACACCTCCACCCGGCTGACAGAGCGACGTCTGTGCTGTGGAGGAGGAAGATGTGGAGCAGGGCCTTTAAAGCCCTCCCCCCTGGACGTGTGGTGCATGCGTCACCGTTATCTGCTGCCACACCTCTAATGTGTAGATGATAGTCTTCTGGAGGTGTTCAATGAACCGTCCATACAGCAGCAGGAGAGGTGTAGTGGAGTAAAAAAAAAGGATAACATAAATACATAATTTATAACTATAATACATATAGTGGAGTAAAAGTATATTTTCCTCTGAGGTGTGGTAGAGTAGAGGAAGTACGGTATAAATAAATGCCTCAAGTAAAGTATACATACCTCAGAATTACTCAAATTGAGCAATGTACTGCCTAATTACTTCCACCATTGACGATATTGGTCAATATTTGTCAGCTAGTTTCTGGTAATTTCTGGCCCCAACCCACTTTTCACACATAGCATCTATCTATCTATCTATCTATCTATCTATCTATCTATCTATCTATCTATCTATCTATCTATCTATCTATCTATCTATCTATCTATCTATATATCTATCTATAGATAATATATACTATATCTATAGATAGATAAAATGTAGGTCTATAGATAGAGATATCTCTCTATCTATAGACCTACATTTTAGCTCAGGTGCATGCAAACATTATTTTTGTTGCAAAAAAACAACAAAATATTGGTGACAAAATATGGTAATCAGACACAGCGTGTGGCGAGTGGTAGTAGCCCCATGCAGCCGGGAGGGGGCGACAGTCTGCCTGCCGGGCTTCCACAGAGAGCCGATAGAGGAAGAGCCACTGTGGGTGCAGTTCATGTTAGCCTAAACGTTACTATTAGCAGGCATCGCTGACAAGTGGTTGTCTATTTGTAAAACAAATCTCTGTTTACTAAACCAGAGTTAGGAGTTGTAATCGAGGCTTTCCGACGACTGCTTCGCCAAGATGAGCTTCCTGTTGTAAGTAAAGTTAGCAGTCTTGCTAAGTTACAGACGGAGCTTGCGGTTAACGTTAGCTACGCTTCTACGAAGTTCCATTAAGGGAAGTGACTGGCTTCAAAGTAAGACACCGTGACCGAAAACAAAAAGCTAACGTTAACCTCATTGTAATCCTAATAAGTTTAGGTTACTCGTAAGCCGCATTGTTCTTACGTAACGTTAGGCTTATCATTTGTCGTCGTACATATGTGAGCTGTGTTTATTTATAGGTTCCCAGTACTCGCCAACTAGCTATAAGTAAACTTAATGCATGCTCGCATTAGTCATCAATTATACACATCTTTGCTGTCTTGACCTCGTTGGGAGGTTGCTAAACGTCGAGCAAAGTGATAAACTGTCCCGTTGTTTACAGCGATACTGTCACATTTCCTGTCTGTTGCACCAAGTGGGTAATCACCATAACTTAATTTGCGTGACACAGAAGTCATACTTCTGTCACACTGAAAACAAGCCGGGACAAGTTGATGTTTGACAAATTCTGGATTATTACCAGTAGTAGTCGATGGATATGGGTTTTTCAATGCCTTAGACAGCAGGGCCGCTGAGGGTCGATACGTAATGCAGATATCATTGTCAATAATAACAAACATGTTTAAAACGTGATAAAGTACAACAATTTATTAATAATAATAACAAATGGGACACATAATTGCTAAATTTAAATTAACAATTAACACTGTTATTGTCTCTGTGTTCAGTTTAGTGTTATAGTTTAGTCTTATGTTAGGCTATAACTTGCAGCATAGTTTTACAAAACACAAAGGAAAAACAATGTTTTACAGTTACACTTGCTTACATAAATGTACTTGTCAGGAGTAGGAGAGGGGCTAGGGAGGTCCTTTTAATAATATTTAGAGCCCTGTAGTTTGGCTGGTTGAAGGCTTGCTACTGTGGCTTTGAAGTCTACCCATACCATGGTGAAATTGACACTCGCAGGAGCTCTAACTTTGTTCTACAGCCGCCACACTGACAAGGCTACCTGCAGATGTGTCTGGAGACGTTTTTGTAAATTGGCTTTGAGTGCAGTTATTGGCCGATGCAGAGTATCTCAAAATGGCATTTGTCAGTCTTATTGATCGGCCTATCACTAATTCACAAGTATCTTTCAGTTTTAATTTAATAGATGTTCACTAGCTGCTGGTTGCACAAACCAGTCAGGAAAGATCTTGACATGTGAAGGCCCAAGACTTCTTCTCCTACGCTGAGGTCACTGTCCTACTAGCGCACAGAGAGTTGCTCAACTCCATGTTTGCTCCTTTACAGTGGCAGTCGTTCATCCAAGACCTTTAAGCCGAAGAAGAATATCCCAGAGGGCTCCCATCAGTATGAACTCCTGAAACACGCTGAAGCAACGCTGGGCAGTGGGAACTTGAGGCAGGCTGTCATGCTGCCTGAGGGAGAGGATCTCAATGAGTGGATTGCTGTCAACAGTGAGTTGATGAATGCAAAAAAGCTATTTATAGAAAACATTATTCACAAACTGCCATTTTAAATTTGCAAACCTAAATAATCCTCTTACTCTAGAGGTTAAACATTTGCATCACCAAGTGGTAAAGTAAGAGAGGTGTGGTAAAAACAAACTTTAAAGAAAAAACTAAACTGAGAAATTATTGGTCATAGAATTAAGATTTACAAAGTTAGCAGTGGTAGTAACAGCAGAATTATTTGAAACATAAAAGTCTACCAGAAATATCAGGTGAAAATGCAGCATACACATGCATACATGTGACCATATTTGGTTGTATTCACATCCTTAATTTTACAGCAGGCCATACATATATAAAGAAATTGAGATGACTATGTATGGCTGTAGATAATGTATTCTAAAAAAGAAGTTCATAAACTGTCTACATTGTCTAAAAATACGTCAAAACCACTATATGTATAGAAAAGTGACACTATTTAGTTTATTATTGTTATGAGCATGAACATTCCCAGAGAACTCAAATATAATTAATCTATTCTTTCAGCGGTGGATTTCTTCAACCAGATCAACATGCTGTATGGTACCATCACCGAGTTCTGCACTGAGACCAGCTGCTCTGTGATGTCTGCTGGACCAAGGTAACAGCCCACAAAGTCCTTTCTAAACTGTGGGGTGGGTGTTTGTGTGTTGTTTGTGTTGTGTGTGTGTGTGGTGTGGTGTGTGTGTGTGTGTGTGTGTGTGTGTGTGTGTGTGTGTGTGTGTGTGTGTGTGTGTGTGTGTGTGTGTGGTGTGTGTGTGTGTGTGTGTGTGTGTGTGTGTGTGTGTGTGTGTGTGTGTGTGTGTGTGTGTGTGTGTAGAAAACTGCTGCAGTCACGTGCACACAACTTACCGGTGCTGAGCTCACAGAGGCGAGGAACAACTGGATATACTCTCATCTTATTCGTATAAAATGCACGTTTGATGCTTTCATACGTCAATACGAAAATGACACCACCCAAACTAGCAGTTAGTCCGACGGGCGGTGAGCTGTTGCTGTTCGCATTGCTAGATTTGGTTTATCAAAGATGCTAGCAAAGCAACGCAGTACAGAAAATCAGCACAGCAGAAACATCAGATAGGTTGGACTTCTGTGTTTAACTATATACAGTTTCTTTAGACGTCACAGAAAATGATAGCAGACAATAACAAGTTTGCTGATTTCACATATCTCCACAATTGGTTGGTCCAGTGGTTATTTGTCTACTTGGAAGTGACTTTTGTGCTAGCGCAACTTCATGGTGATTCAGTCTATATGATTTTGTAAAACAATACCACACTGCTAAAGGCAGGTAAGCACTACTTTACAAGAGAAGCGTACCAGAACTGAACAATAAGTAGGGATTACATGTAGTGATTACAGGCATTTATGAAATAAAGCTAAAGAGTTTAAAGAAGTTTAACCGTCATAAATAATCTTAGACTGAACCTAAATGTACACTGACAACAGAACAACTGAATTGAAGTGTTTTTTTATGACGCAATATCTAAGTCAACATCGCCTTCATAACATAGTTTTGACCAGAATTGGGAAATGATGTGTCGTGCGGTAAAAAAACCTAACTATGGATTCAGATTTTGAATGGCTTAAATGGTTAAAGTGAATGAAATTAAAATGCATCATTTGATTGTCACATGGGGAAAACAGGAATTAAACTTTGCATGTGGTCCCTCCTTGTAGATGCTGTTTGGTTAGAATCTAGATATGGCACTTCCTCTATCCTCTCTCCAGCTAAGACTGTCTGTAATCAGGAGGAAGAGACCTCAGTTCACTTCCTGTTGACATAGCTGCCGTCAAGAACATGATAATAGATACTTTTGCATTTCCCCTTCTTGCTCCTTTTTTTTTTTTAAATGATGTTATGTCTTGACAGAAAGGCAGAATGAGTGCATGTTATAGCTAGAGCTTTCATGTTGTTTCATATCTAACTCTCCTGTAACTAATGAACCAAGTCAATAATTCAAGAGGTGCCAACTAATTTTGTTCTCTGTAGATATGAATATCACTGGGCTGATGGCACCAATATTAAGAAGCCGATCAAATGCTCTGCACCCAAGTACATTGACTACCTGATGACCTGGGTGCAGGATCAGCTGGATGATGAGACACTTTTTCCCTCCAAGATTGGTGAGTTGAAAGCTTTTTGGGATGATTTTGGATGCAGTTTCCACTTTTGTAAAAGTGTATTACGCTATTATCTCTGAATTACGCAGTAGATCCTGTCAGTAGAATAAAACCCAACACCAAAACAGGCTGTAGTTACATTGTTCTCCAGCAGACCAGGCAACTATACACAACTATAACATTTCTGTAACTTTACTTTTACCCTTTTAGGTATTGACTTCTTGTCTTTGATCTTCAGAACTATATTTTTCTGTCCAACAATTTAGACTCGGATATGTTTGTTATTTTATATACACTGTATGCTATTCTGTGGTTTCTGAATTTATTGTACAGGATATGTGTGTAAAATATGTGTATGGCTCTGTGAGGAAAGAAAGCCCAGACAACAAACTTATTGCTACAGGTTCTGGCCTTACAGAGCAGTCAGAGGGTAGTTGGGCTATTCATTTGGATTTAGAATGAAACAATGATTATGTAATTAATGAGCTGATTTCCAATGTTTACAGGAGATAGATAGATAGTTAGATAGATAGACTTTATTAATCCCACAGAAGCAAGTTATAAAGACATACACACATACAGAAAATACAAGAATTATTCTAGAAATAATAAATAAGATAAAATAATATAGCAAAAGATGAAATGCCAGAACTACTGAAAAAAGATATACTTAGAGGAATGAAAATAATGTATATGTATATAAAAGTGTAGAATAAAATGTTCAACCTACATAGTACAGCATATATAACAAAATAAAATATCCATCTTTGTCCGCTTATCCGGGGTCGGGTCGCGGGGGACCTCAAACTTCCCTTTCCCGAGCCACATTAACCAGCTCCGACTGGGGGAATCCCAGGCCAGGTTGGAGATATAATCCCTCCACCTAGTCCTGGGTCTTCCCCGGGGTCTCCTCCCAGATGGACGTGCCTGGAACACCTCCCTAGGGAGGCGCCCAGGAAGCATCTTTACAAGATGCCTGAACCACGTCAACTGGCTCTTTTCGACACGAAGAAGCAGCGGCTCTACTCTGAGCTCCTCACGGATGACTGAGTGGTTTGCCTCCTGGCTCAGCTCTCTTTTTGTCACAACGGTGTAATAAATTGAATGTAAAAAGGTATTTGAACTGCTTCACTTGGGGTAAGGACTCTTTCCCTACCTGAAGAAGGCACTCATGGGTTTACTGCTGAGAACCATGGCCTCAGATGTAGAGGTGCTGATCCTCATCCCAGCCGCTTCACACTCGGCTGCGAACCGATCCAGAGAGTGCTGAAGGTCACAGGCCGATGATGCCATCAGGACCACATCATCTGCAAAGAGCAACGATGAGATCCCCGACTACGCCTTGATATCCTGTCCATAAAAATTACAAACAGGATTGGTGACAAAGCGCAGCCCTGGCGAAGGCCAACCCTCACCTGGAACGAGTCCGACTTACTGCTGAGAACCCGGACACAGCTCTCGCTTTTGTCATACAGAGATTGGATGGCCCTGAGAAGGGACACCCTCACCCCATACTTCCACAGCACCTCCCAAAGTATCTCTAGGGGGACCCGGTCTTATGCCTTCTCCAGATCCACAAAACACATGTAGACCAGTTGGTCATACTCCCAGGCTCCTGCCAGGATCCTTGCGAGAGTGAAGAGCTCGTTGTTCCATGACCAGGACAGAATCCACATTTTCTCTTCAATCCGAGGTTCGACTATTGGCCGAACCCTCCTTTCCGGCATCTAGGAGAAGACTTTACCAGGGGGGCTGAGAAGTGTGATACCGCTGTAATTGGCACGCACCCTCTGGTCCAGCTTTGTGAACAGGGGACCAGCCACCACCACCACCGCCAGTGTGCAAGTAGCATAATAGTGCAATATTGGAATGGGTGAGGTAATAAGAGAGTTATCTCACACACAGCTGGGAATTGTCATGGGATGTGGCAGGATTTTTGTAGCGCTCTGTGTGACATCTAAGCTGATGTGTCTCACATAATGAAGAGCCAACTGGAGCAGTGAGCCCCCAAAACAAACAGGAAGTGAAGATGACTGCAGTCCATGTGTTGTAGACTTTAGACAGGATAATTACAAAATATGGGCTACATTTTTTTTTTTTTTTTTTTTTTACAGTTTGTTAACATGTCTCGTTTTATTTGGTCCACCGGAATTGAAGGACAGTGTATACAAAGATTACAATTCAATAAAATGGACAGTGTAGGAATTGTGTGAATGTAACATGTTGGCACTTTATATCTCCTAGTCAGCGTTTCATTGCAAACACAATGTGGTACAAATAAACATCCAACAAAAATGTGTCACTGTCCCAGTACCGTCTGACTGCGCGGTATCTCCCCTCTCTGCAGGCTGTGTACATTTTGATTTGTAACTTTGTGTGGATGAAGAGATTTTTCTGCTACTGTCCATACTTGTGCTAGAATTTTGATTAGAAACAGCACATGCTCTTCTCTTAACATCAGCATTTCCCTGCACCTACTGTCCCACAGGAGTTCCTTTTCCCAAGAACTTCATGTCTGTGGCCAAAACCATCCTGAAGCGTCTGTTCCGGGTTTACGCTCACATCTACCACCAACATTTTGACTCTGTGATGCAGCTGCAGGAGGAGGCCCACCTCAACACTTCCTTCAAGCACTTCATTTTCTTTGTTCAGGTAAGATAACCCTGCTACAATGTAGGGTTTAATCACTGCTGTGTATTTAAAGCCCCATCCAGACATGCACTGTAATATAGGCTCTGCCGATTTTATATTATTAAAAAACGTTTCTTTTTCCATAAAAGTTGCTATGGCAATATGAATAAAATCAATAATACAGGTAAAAGAATCAACAAAATAATGATAATTGTATGGGTGATGTGCATACAGTACAGTGTGTCAACCAGTCAAACTAGGAATGGGAATGAAGTAGGCCTGCACGATTCTGTGAAAAAATGAATCACAATTTTCTTTAGCTCAAAATTGATATCACGATTCTCTGCCATGATTTTTTTTCTCACAAAGTGTAATGTTTATTGCACACATGAACCCTTACAAAACAAAACTCTACCAAAAAATTTTTTGGGCACCTATAACATATTGCACATCACCACAAGCCTGTAAACACAGAGGCTTCGATAAAGAGAAGGGAGAGCGTTGCAGCGCTTTAAAATCTATTTTATACAGTCTATGTTTAAAACTCCCAGAAGAAAGTAGTGGTGTTAGTGATGCAGTCGGCTCGTTACATTAAATAAGAATTGAAGTCATTAAAAAAAACAAATTTTAAATGTAAATGTTTGAATGATTTTTTTTTTTTTAATCAAAGTTATTTAAAAATTAAATTGAGATTCCGATTTTATACGATTAATCTTGCAGACCTAGAATGAAGATTTAAAGACAGCAGACTAGACTCCGAAGAGAGTCCCTTTGCTAGCTACACTACTTTTGTTAGAATTGCTCGACACTGATCCTACACTGAATACAAGAACTGTTCTCTCTGTGCTACAAACAAGATAACAAGACATCTTAATGAGATTTGGCAGTGAATAATCTCTTGCTCTATAGCAGTGGTTCTCAAAGTGGGGTCCGGGGTACTTGAAGGGGTTCCAGGGGGTCCCCAACAAAAAGGGGAATAAAAGTAAAAGTAACACAATGCCTGATCGTATGACTATGAAGCTCATGGGTTTCATTCACTTTCTGTATTAACACATCCAAAAGCAAAACTTCAGGTAGGGGACCCTGGGACAAAGATTCTTATCAGATGGGGGCCCGCGGTCTAATTTGTGTCAGTTTAGGGGTCCTTGATGTGAAAAAGTTTGAGAACTACTTTCCCTACCACCCTGCAACGCCTATTCTCATCTTTGCCAGATGTTAATTATTGTGCAAGCATGGTTACTGCAACAGTGCTGTCATGTTTGAACAGAGTCCGCATGGATCTTTTTTGCAACAGAGACCTATGCATGAAAGCCAAAAAGTCATTACAAACCGATTAACTCAGCAATTTCCCAGATTATATGTCTAAAGGGGGCTAAAGAAAATTGGACATTGCAGGAGGAGTTTTGCCTTTGTGGTGTAAAAAATGATTTTATGCAAAGTGTCTAGTTACACTAACATAATGTAAGTTAACTCCATTGAGGGTTAGGGATTGTATTGGTCCTCTAAACATGTCAATGCTACAGCAGACACGGTTACTGACCACACTACTCTAGAGCAGGGGCTCTCAAACTTTTTTCAGTGATGTACCCCCTTTGAATTGTGTTTTTAAGCCAAGTATATAAAGAGGAACAATACAATGTCTGCAGTGATGGATTGACTAAACAACAACCTTGTAGCTGAAAAACATTTAAATGTTACATTTCAGATGTTCAGAATCCATCACTTAATTTATTCATTATAGTATAATTATTTTAAGAATTATGCATGGCATATTTTTAAATTAGCATTTTGCAACAACAACAAAATCACTTACCCCCTGCAGTACTCCAAAGTACCCCCAGGGGTGCGCGTACCTCCATTTGACAAACACTGCTCTAGATTGTGTATGGGCAGCAACAATGTGTCATATAAACATATTTAAATGTAATCAATCTGATATTAAACTTTTTTCCTTCTTGTAGGAGTTCAACCTTATCGACAGGCGAGAACTTGCTCCCCTGCAGGACTTGATCGAGAAGCTTGGATCCAAGGACAGATAGACATTTCATCACACGTCTCCCCTTTTTTAAACCGTTTCTTTTTCCTACTTTGTCCCTCTCTGTGACCTCAGCTACCTCTATGACTTCTAGTCTCAACTCTTCAAATCTGTGCCTTCTCTCTTTTCATTTCATGAAGGTTTGTACTGTACTTTTCCTTTTATTCCCTTTATCTTTTATGCTGCCTTTGAGCCCTTTCTTCCATTTTGCCACCCTAGATCATATGAAATAGTGTAGTGTGATAAGAATATTTTTTCACAGGACTGTGGTTAACAAGTCTATAAGAGCAACCTACTGAATATTGTATATTGGGCCAAGAACATTTGGAAGTTAAAGTGAAAACCAGCTTTTTTTTTCCTTCAGAAGTTGGTATACAGTGTTTTGATTGTCTGAACATAGGCAATTTTATTTTTGATAACTTTTAGCTATTGTAATTACAGTGACTGACCAAATATTCCAATCTTAGCTTTTTGAAATGTCTGTCATTAGTTTGAAGTGGAGAGTAAAAACGGCAGGAAAAGTAGTGACATTAAACAAGTATTGAAAATGCATGACAGTACAAGTTTGTGGAAAGTATTGTCAGTCTAACATAAAGACGGGCACAAAAAGGCATCCGTTGACTGAATTATAGCTATGTCAGTTTGGTCATGCAATATTGTGTTTTGCACATTTTCCTGCTTATTTCTTCATGACAATAGTAAAATGCAAGATATGGTGATAGCAGGGATACTTTTAAACTGCTACTTAGTGATTACTGATAGCCACTTAAAGCTTCAGTAATCAAGACCCCATAGGAGTTAGTAGAAATCATGATGTCAACAGCAGAAATTGTCTAATGTGAATTATTTGTTTTACGGTCATTTTAGTTCATTTTTGTGGTGGCGATTTACTTGTGGAACCCTGCGTATTTGATCTTCCAATGCTGGTACTTTTTTTTTTTTTTTTTTACTAAATATTTCCCCCTCTGGATTGTAAAATAGAGCAATAATGATTGCACCTGTGCACAATAAGGATGAGTGACCTGATGTATATGTAGTTTTTCCACAGATGTCTTTATTAGTGTTGGTGCATGTGTCATGGTCATTTCCTGAGCTGAACTCTGGCTACAACAGCAGGGCTGTTTGTACTGCCATCCTTTTACAGACTAATCCAGCTAGTATTCCTAATGATGTTTCATTTGGCAATTTTGAGCAAGGGAATGGGTCCTTAACCTTCTTCATGTTGGACAGAAATTCTTATCAGACAATCATGTTACCAACTAAGAGCTGTTGGATAAATGAATGCATCACCAGAAACCAACCCATGTGATATGGTGCAGTAGAGTGTTCATTTATAACATACTGCTTTTTAAGAAATTGAAAGCCTTTCAACAATGTGAGGAAAAACATGTTTTTACACTTTTAACTGCAATTTATCCACTCTTAGGCCCTTATTTGAATAAATAAGTAGTCCTTTATTTCAATCTAGTCACATATTTTTGAAATGTATTGCTTTTTCTTCACAATTTTGTTTTTCAACTTTTGGCATCGAGTTACAGTTCATATTACATGTACATGTAAAATACATAGTTGAATTTACCTTTTCAAATAAGGAACAAGGGCTTTGAAATGAATTAAATTTTTTTTTATATATATTTACAATAATGGTCCAATCATTGGGGAGTCCTTTTGACTGGGAGGAGGTGCGAGTATGTATGTACGAACATTTGTTGTAAATAAGATCAGTGTTTTATCTGAACAAAACTGTGCCTTACAAAAATGAAACTGTCTGATATGACAGTATTGGTAGATCAAAAACTCAAACACTGAAAGGACACTGTTGTTTTGATCTTAATTTTGTGTATGCCACATATCTGGAATTGATGGATAAACAGTGAAGTATTGATTCTTGTAATCCTTCAGTTTCCTTTTGCAAACAATAATACATTTTTTTCATTTTTAAATATATATTTAGTTTATGGCTACATATGATGCAAACCTTCTGAAGTGGTTTATTTATAAATATGAATTAAAATACAACTTTTCACCCAACTATTTAAGCTAATACACATTTTATTAATAATATGATTCAGAGTAATTGGCTTATTACATAATGATGTGCCTGTGTCATGTTACATCAATTTTTGTTAAGTTGCTGTCGATTAAAACGTTCTGCACATACAGCAACAATAAGCCTTGGTTCACAACAAACTCAGGCGCCTTCATTTAAGTAACTACAGAGGTGGGGACAAGATCCTGTGCAACCAGGTCAAAAACACACTGATGAGAGGGATCACAGTAGCGAAGAGAAGCTACTTTGAAAACCTGAAGAACAAGTTATCAATGACTCTGTTTCTGTGTGGTAAGGCCTGCAGGCCATCCCCCAATACAGGAGACCATCCCAACACTGTAGAAACCCATCAAATGCCCCCCCCCAGGTTCTGTGACGAGGCTGTATGTCAACTCTTTTAGAGGCAGACCAGGAAGGCACTTGGCCCAGACAGCGTGTCCTCCTCCTGCCTTAAAGCCTGTGCTGACCAGCTGACCCCATCTTCAACAGATCACCAGAGTCCCCTTCTACTTCAAACGTTCTACCATCATCAAAGCCCCCCCAAAATACACCATCACAATATTAAATGACTATAGGCCTGTTGCACTGACGTCTGTTATCATGAAATCCTCGAGATCCATAAAGAGGCTGGTGTTGACCCACCACCAGCTGTCATCACAGGACTCCTGCTGCCCCCCCCCCCAGCAGTTTGCCAAGAGTGGATGATGCAGTCAACATGGGGCTGCACTACATCCTGCATTGTTGGCGGCGTCTGAGGTGGAGCCTATGTGTACGTACGTGCAGTGCATATAGGCTAATTTTTTATTTACAAACCTACATCTGTATAGCTTATTGTCCTTGTCAGCCGTATATCTATTTCTGTGTATATACTTTGAAATCAACAAAAAGCTGGAGTCAAATTATCTGTACGTTGTCATTCCACTTCTTATTAATGATCGCGGATTCATGGATAAACTGGGCTGTGTCTAATAAAGAACAAAATGAGCCCACTGTGCTTTGGATAAAAGAAATATTGTTTTAGCACATTTTGAATGGCCATTCAGACAACTTCTGTTATATCATCTTGTTATAAACGCATAATAAAACGCAAATCTACCAACACATTCCGACAAGTCACCATATTGTTACAGTGACATGACCAGCTGACGCACATCAGAGCTGTGCAGAGAGCTGCGTAAATCGGCGGTCGATGTTTGCCAGACCGCATCGGAAAAAAGTCTATCAGTCACTTTCACCCAACTTTGACAGTCCTGTATCATTAACTGGTGAGATATAGTTGTTCAAATGCATGCGCAGGGCGATCATAGCAGGATAACAATGGGCAAATCCCGACTTCCGATGTAGACAGGAAGTTTAACACAAAGTAACAGAGTCGGTGCCAATTGTTTCCAGTTTACGGTCGGAGCACTTGTTTACTAAAAGGTAAATTCTGTATAATATCATTGACACATTTATCACAGTTTATATGTGTTGGTAAAATAAGATATTGGATAGAAATAAAAAAAAAAAAGCAGGCGTGTCACCCGAGACGTTTTACAAGTGCACCTTGTTAACTCAACCAATCAAAATCGTTCTTGGAGACTGCGAAAGCGATTGTATTAAGCCCTGAGTAAAGGCGTACAGGTCGCTTTAACCATTAACCTCAACATTTGCATGTCCATTGCACATTCAGATCACAATTCTATTGCGTTTAGACTAAGTCAAATATTATATATTGCTATAGTAGGATTTGGGTTGGTCGTGCTCATGTTAAACGAGGCGGAATGGATGTGTACGTAGACAGCCTGAGAGGCTTCGCTTGGGGTACAAAGACTTATGTGTGTGGACAGAGCCAGAGGAGGAAATAACGAACTGTTTTCCGAGATATCCTCAAATAGCTGTCGTAATCGGGTTTACTTTTCTACAGAGGTGAATTAATTAACAAACGGCGTCGTAACATCACAGCGACTGTCAGGCTTGGACTGGGCGCCACATTATTATCCTTAACGTTAGCGACTTTAGTTTGTAGCTAAGGAGTGTATAAACTTAGTTAGCTAGGTTGCCGTTAGCTAGCTAAATCAACGCTACGTGGTGGTTGCTAACAAGGAATTTAATGTTAAGCTACAGCGCTAGCTAGATAGCTAAAGGCAACACAGCTAACATTGTCCAACATTTTGTGCTAGTTTGAGATGCTTGTTGACTAACATTAACGGTTAGTCCAGGCCAGCGTTAGCTATTGTTAACGTTACCTGCCTGGAAACACTGGTTGAGCAAAACGTAAGAGCTGTCAACCAGTCTCTCATCTGCTAACAGTCATTTAACAGTGAGTGACGTTAGCTAGGCTACCTGTACTCCTAAACGTTACATTAGCCCTGATTATTGATGAGGCTATTTTTAGATGATTCCAGTAAACAGATATTGGTGCCAGTGCAATTAAGTAACGTTAGACGTCAACGAAATTGTAAACGTGTTGAACTCAACCAAATTCCTTTTTATAACTACAAACTTGTAGCTAGGCCTGTATTTGCCTGTTATAAACATTAGTAAAGCTCGCCAAAACAGAGCTAGGTTAAGTGTCAATTTCGCCTAACGTTACATGTCAGTCAAACTATTATGTGTCATTATTAACTAACGTTACACTTTGTCCATAGGCCTCGGTAAAGCCATGGCAGATGAAAACACACAGTTCTGTGGAAATTGGTAAGTATGAATAATGTACATTTGACAGACAAGCCAATGAAGCTTCGCGAAGCATTGAAGCCTTTCAGCAAATTGGTCCTTAAAACAATACATTTCTTGAGGCTTTATGTGCTCACAAAACCACCCGTTGGTCAAAGAGTGTTAAACAGGCAGATAGGAAAAGGCAGGAAAACAAATCAATTTTTATTTAATCTATTCATAGTCTATCAATATATTGTCTATTTTCAGACAAGTAGGCATGTGCTTGTACAACATTACTGTATCTGTCTTGTGAGTAACGCATCAAATGTGTGAAATCAATTTTTTGGTAAATACTTGTTTCATAATTATGGCGACGGGCAACATTTGCAGGGCTGCAGTCAAGACCAACTTAATCAAGTACAAATCAAGACTAAGGCAGTGAATGTGCGTGTGTAACTAGGAGGGGGAGACTTTATTCAGGAACAATAATTTGTGTAACTGTGTTAGGACTTCGGGCATCATCAGTGACGCCATTTTTGTTAAATGATACAAACCTCGATTTATGCTTCACGTTAATTTTATTAAGCTCTATTTCCCCCGTCAAGATCTGTTCCCCCCCCCTACCTAAACCTGAACCAAACCCTGACTGTGGATGGGGACTGATCTCGACTGGGGAACAGACTTTGACACAACACCAAAAAAACTAACCACACACGCTCTGAAGCATTGGCACATTACGAAACATTGCTTCAAGTGATCATTTTAATATGGTGGTGAAAACAGGTTTTCATCATTTTCTTTAACTTTCTAGCAAACATGACATTCCAGAGGCTAATTTTACAACCCATGAGATCCACTGCCGAAGAAACATTGCACTGTGTGATGTATGCCAGGAGCCAGTGCCCCGGTCAGATCTGCAGGAGCACAAACAGCAGGAACATACTCAGGTAACATCTGAACAGCAGTATGAGAGACTTGTACGTAGACGTGTGCTGCTTTAAAGGGCAGGCCTAATACTAAAAAGTGAAAAAATTATGTGTTATCTGCATAGCTTGGAAAAGCCAATCAGTATGTGTGAACATTGGTTATTCTGTCCCAAACCCAGAAATCAGTAAACTGATTTTTGTGATTGTTATATTTCAGTTATTTATCTTGAGTAACTATCCATGTGATAAGGGAGCAGGGAAGGATTGTAAAACTCTAGACTCTGTGGGAGGAACTCTTGTATTTGTGGACATTTTTTACTCTGCCTTATATTAATTCACTACATGCAACACCTCATTGTGCTTTATTGCTTATTTAACAATCCATTTGATGTAGGATTAAGTACCATATGTATTGTCAATCAGTTACTGATGCTATTTCTAACACGCCAACAATAAACTGGCAAATGCACTCTGTGTCAATGGAAAAGCATTTTAGTAACCTTCAATCCTCACCTAAAAAAAAGAAACTAATGTCAGACTGTTACAGGATTGCAACTTTAAAATCAGTTTCCCTTTCATTTTAGATTACATGCAAGTGTGGTTTGAAGATTGAGAAGAATATGTTGATGTTCACCAGGTATTTCTGAAGAACATTTCTCTTCCCTATTCTTATTATCTATTCCCTGTTAATGTTAAGCCATCTTTATTAAATCCTCAAATTGTGCTTCATTACAATTGTTTCTTTCAGAGCTCCGAATGTTCTCAGCGGCTGGTCCCTTGCCAATACTGTGACCTGGAAATAGTTTTCTGTCAGTCCAAAGAACACGAGGATTATTGCGGTACACGCACTGAGCCCTGCGCATTCTGCAAATGCAATGTAATGTTGAGGGAACAAGCTGTGCATCCGGTCTTATGTGGAAGTCTTACACCGCCCCAAGAGAGGAACAACAGCCGCACAAGTCGCAGTCCAGTAGAACCACAGCCTCCAGGGGCATGGTTTGAAGCCCACTCCATCCGAAACCTCCTAAGAGCCCAAGAGAGAGGCCCAAAGAATAATAACATCAGTGCAGCGGAACAACAGGCATTTCCCCGGCCGTTTGATCCCAGGGTATATAACACTTCAGGGGGACCTCAAGGCCCAGGAGACTGGAAGAATACTGCCCCGATGAATACATTTAGCCACTGTGAGTTTATCAAAGACCTGTTGATTATTACATTTCTTGTTGGGGAAAAAATGCCCAGCCGGCTCAATTATTTTAGTTTAATATCTAATTATGTACTGGCCAAAAATGTACCAATGTAGTTTTAAAAGACTGTAAAAGCAATTTAAAGGTTCCTTGTGGAGTTTTCTTGCAAACAAAACTGGGGTACACACGTGTAAAAACATTGCTCCAAGCACCACTAATGGTCAAAAACCCCACAGAGCACCTTTTTAAACTTCCAACTCTTCTATAGTTTGACATCCTCTTTTCACCTTGTTAAAAATCACTCAATTTGAGTTACACAGAAATATATCACTGTAAATGTTACTTTCAAGTTGTTCTTCATGTAAGGCCATCTTTATAGATTTAATTAGTTTTGCAGAAAGAGGACATGCAGTAGATGCCCCTGGGAAATATCTTAAATCAACATTAAAATATCAATTTCTGTCTCCTTTAATGTACTTGTAGTTGCAGCTAAAATTGTTTTCTGAAATAACTATGATACATGTTTTCTTGTAGTGCTGGGGCAGAGGGATTTTCTGAATAGCAGCACCAGCAGTGCGTGGCCACAAAGTGAACTGACAATGGGTGACGATTCATCAGGCCT
This sequence comes from Etheostoma spectabile, assembly GCF_008692095.1. NCBI lineage: Eukaryota > Metazoa > Chordata > Actinopteri > Perciformes > Percidae > Etheostoma > Etheostoma spectabile. The sequence goes on from NC_045737.1 coordinate 7,308,569, forward strand.
GGACTACATGTTGGCCCTCAGCCTGCAGAGTGATGGAGAATCAGTGGCTGGAGGCATCGAGGGCAACCTGTGGAGCGGGATCTGGGACCACAAGATTGGGAAGACGTCTAACACCTCTGTAAACTCTCCATTCTCGCCGCCCAACAACAATTTCCCAAACTTCACTACAGGCACAAGTGCTGTCCAGGAACACGATCAAGCAGGTAAAATAGTGTTGATTAGAGAACTTTGAGTTAGTCTGTTGTCAGTTTTTGTTTATGATTTTTAATGATTTTCACAGATTCCATGCTTCCTTGTGAGTTTTGCGAAGAGCTGTTTCCTGAAGAGGACCTCATTTTGCATCAGGTTAGAGATGTCATTGTATTCTTTTGGTTACACTGTTGCTCTTGGGGGTTGACTCATGACTCATCCAGCTGAATGAATGCGTATTAAGCGATCTTGGCCGATATGCATTTAATTTAGATAAATATTTTTGACAATGATCCTTTACATTTGTGTTAAATCATGAGGCATGGTAGAATCTAATCAACTAAGAGCATGCCTACAAACCAATCAACCTCAAAAAGGGGTGACTGATATGGACAAAGGCTACATTAACAATACATTGAGAAGAGGGCTAAAAAAGATTGTCATGTGTCACATTTATAGACTTGACTTTATAGACTTCATTTAGTTTCTTGCTGATGCTAATGCTAGTTCTCCTTAAAGAAACACATGTCTATATTCAAGTAAAACATACATTTAATATTAGAAGAAAACTGGAGAGCATATAGTATAAAAGTTCAGGTCGGTGCATCATATCTGCAAAATACAACCATAACCTGATTGACCGATATAACCAGCCGAACAGACCCTGTACACTCTCTCTGCTGAATTTAGGATTACTTGCTGATGTTTTGAAATATCTTAACCTGTTTCCAGCCCCTCTTTCAGTTTAAGTTCCCTTAATGTTAGGCAGACTTGCTGTGATCTACTTACTTTGTCATGCTACTTTTGGTTTATTCAGTTTTTTTCCTTCTCCCTTCCCACCAGGATTCTGCGTTGTAAAGTTGTTGAGAGATAAATCTGACCAGTGTAAAATACTCCATAAGCATACATCAGACATGACACAGCATGCAAACATTTGCATACTTTACTTTGTTACTTTGTTTAGACAGTTCCCAGTCCAGTTACAGCCTTTACCTTTTTGAACAAGAAAGAGGCTGTCTTCTCCATCTACTTAGGGACACGATGGTTACTTGTTGACTTCACAGAGACCTCAACCTTTTTGTATACCTTTCTTCTATTGGTTTCAGACTGGATGCAGCCCCGCCTCCGCCTTTGCGTCTTACAGCAAGCAGCCCTTGTCTCCACCTAAAGAGGACAGGATGAGCAGGAATGCTTCAGGGCTGATGCACAATGTCCCTGACACACTCGCTTCAAACATCCCCACTTTCCCTCGATCAGTCTCCCCGGCCTCCTACAGTCCTCCAGCCAGTCCACTAGAGGGCGATGTGGTCATTCCATGTGAATTCTGTGGTGTCGCTTTGGAGGAGGCTGTCGTCTTTCACCATCAGGTATGTCAGTAAGATAGCCAGTGTAAAATGAATGACACACCTCAAGTGACTATTTAGTTGCCTTTTGAGGAAAGGAAATTATTTTGAACAGAAATCTTAAAAACGTGGCAATTAAACATATTTCAAATAAGTCTTCTATATAGAGCTCCACATTATGATAAACAACCAGCCTGTTAAGATCTGAATATGTGTTCATGAATGATGAATATTCAACAAATGTGTGGCAGAATAAGAGAAATAGATTGCTTCATGGCTAATGGCCCATTTAATGTGTTTTCTTATATCTAGGACAAATGTGATATGCGTCCTCAGACTGGCCCTCCACTGAATAATCTAACAAAAGCATCCGTCAAAAAACCACTGAGCCCTGCTCAAGACGCCGTTGGTCAGATGTCGCCAGATTTTAAAAGGAGAATGAATCCCCAAGGTAATGAATGGAATTTATTTTGAAAATTAATAAAATGATACAAATTTGATTAGCATTGTTGGAGAGACCCAAGGTTTTGTAATTGGTGTGTACTGATAAAAAGAAAACCTGTAAAACCTAAATAACATGACACGCTCAAAGCTAGTTTGTGTGGCTATTTTTTGGGGGGAGTTTTGTTGAAGTGCTGAGGGTTTTCTATTCACTTTCTATTCAATATTTAATCGCATTAATGTCATAGTTAACTCGCAATTAATCACACATTTTTATCTATTCTAAATGTCCCTTTATTTCTTTTTGTCACATTATTTTTTTTCTTCTCATTTAATGCTCTTATCAACATGGAAAAGTGGATTGGCTTGCATTGTGAAAATGTTTTTTATTTATTGACAACAACATTGGCATATAGCTTACTGTCGTGTTCAATTTCACACGTAACATTCTCACTCGGAACAAATAATCTCTCACACAGTGTAACAATGTCCATCAAAAAAAGGGTGAAAAAAATACTTTGACGAGGGGGCGGAGATTTCGCATCAGCTGTGTGCTTGGTCATCAAGTGGTATTTCAGACTGGACTTGCTGCAATGATAGCTCAGTTCACAACGACAAAACGCACACATCACTTTGGTCTTGTCAATGGAACCATTCGGCAACTTTTAAAAAGTAAACTTTCCATTCAGAATCTTATTGCCATCCATTTCGCCGTTTTGTGCTCGCCATCCACTCAAAACGTAATGTCACTACTCTTTGGCCGGCTCAAAAGCCTAAACAAGTGTGTGTGGCGTGCCTGTTGTTTTCGGTCTAGCTAGGTCTGGTGTTGTAGTTTTTCTAACGTTACTAACTATAGTAACAGCAAATGAAAAAACAACATAGTTTTTTTGGCCAAAAAGAACATTGATCTCGTGATTTAAAAGAAAAATGACAATGTTAAAATGGGCTTGCGTTAACGCCGTTAATAACATGTTTAACTGACAGCACTAGTTTGTTTACACATATTGTGTGTCTGTTCCACATATAGCTGACTTCTCAGATGGGGACTTAGGATTTGCCAGAAACACACCACCAGGACAAAACCCAAGGGAATGGCAGAGAGGATACATTGGACTACCAAGTCAAAGGAAGACATCCAACTGTGATGCTTCTGTAAAAAACCGAACTCTGCAGTGCAGGGAAGCAGAAGGAGCTCACTCATCTTCCGGGGACACTGAGTTGTCTGGCTATGCATATCTAAAGGGGTAAGAGCAATCATCAAATCATATAAAGACTAATTTTTGAATGTAATTTGAATAACTTAAAGTGGCTATATGTCACTTTCAGTTTGGGTTGTTTCTATCGGCCGCTTTGGACAAAATCCGTAGTGCTTTTACCTCGTAAAGGTCTTTTCTATGCAGTGATTTATTGCCCACTGTATTACAGAGTTAGCATTACCGAGAGGTCATATAGTCACTAAGACTATATGAATATTTATCTTGAACATTTAGCTCTGCCAGAAAATCATTCATCTACAATAAGAGAATATGTTACATTTGCATTGTTGCATTTCAAGTGTTGCATGCGGTAACTTACCCTACTTTGGATGTACCGTGAGCTAAATCGGGTAATGTTATCACTGCCACTGTGTCACGAGCCAAAGCATTGAGATATTGTTGTAGCAACCAACGTAATGATAACTTATATAGCCCATTTCATGAAACCCAAGAAAACTTCAGACACATCCAGAAGGATAAGGGAAAAGAAAAGAGTAGGCCAACACAAACACGGACTAAAAGGAATAAAAAGTCCACACCAAATGTAAGGGGGACCTAATTTGATGTTGGCTACTGACGTACAACCACATTGCACATTGTAAAGTTATTTTATGAATGAAATAGACATGTTACATACCTGAGGGCCAATTTGGGAACGTTTTTGAATCATTTAAAGTTCTGTAATTGTCTACATCTGTTGAAAGCCTGACTGAGATTGACTCAATTTTGCTTGTCGTCTTTCACTTTCCCCTTTCCTTTCTGTGATGGCGCTGCCCCAGTATTAGCCATAACCGCAGTAGATACCTTCCGAAATAAAATAAAAATACAATTAGGTCTACATAAAGACAAATCCTGCTACCTCTTACCTGCGTACCCACTAATATTGTTAAACAACTAATGTGCTTTTTTGTAAACAGAATGTTAAAGTATGTTACTCATATTCTGATTTGAATGTGTTTGTCTACCAGAGTACATCTACCAGAAAATAAAGAAGGGAGAGGGAACAGAAGAAACTCTTTGACAAAGGTAACCTTCAAGTTTAAAAAACAAAAACAAACATCTCTCTCCTGCTTTGATTACAGCACAACTACCTTTCTCACCATCACAATATACTTCAAACCTTGTAGTACATTCCATTCTCAAAATATGTGCACAATTTAGATAACATTTCAAACTTCTTGACGTAGTTCTATTTCCAATAACCACCTCTTTCCTGCAGCCAGATTGGATTAAATACTAAATACTAAATGGATAGTTACTCAAGATAAATACAAAATACACAGTGGCACAGAGTTAGTCTTATTAGATGTAAAGACTTTTATATAGATGGTCTTTTTGGCAGCTTTAATGATCTTACTAAAAAATGTTAATTACAATGGTCAGATTTATTTAGATATTTTCAGGTCCATCCCTTTATCCAAACATGGAGTTGAACCTTTCCAGCCTTACCAGCAAATTCAGAGTTGGACTATATCATTACAAACTCCTGTGCAGTGTAAAGGCCAGATTTCAGATATATCCAACACAATCTTTTCTTTTCAAAAGGGGTCAGTAGATAAGATCAGAACTGATTGGGCTGGAGAACTTGGGATGGAGATATCTGACGCAGCCTGGGACTGTGCTCAGTGTAGAGTCAATGGCACATCTTCCTGTGCCCGCCTCAACCTGATACAGTTTAAAGTCTGTCACCGAATTTATTATATCAAATCAAAACGGTCCAAAAAATATCCAGACATAGATCACGCTGTGATTCTACTTCAGCAGACATGGCTCATATGTTTTGGACTTGTTAAAAGACTTTTGGTCAACTGTTTCCAAAACTCTAAATGAAGCATTTGACATCAATGTGAGACGGAATGCAGACTTGGCCATATTTGGTGTATAAGTAAGTGATGTCTTAATGACCGCTAATAAGCTAAAGGCGTTTGCATTTGGCTCGTAGAAGGACAGTGCTGGAATGGAAATCTCCTCAACCACCAAATGCGTCAGTCTGACTTAACAACCTAATGCTATTCCTGAAATTAAAAAAATTAAGTATTTCTCTAGAGGATCAATTGACACATTCCATATATGGGATACGTTGTTGTTGTTGTTGTTGTTGTAGTACTTAGAGAAGCTTAACACCCTGTGAGGCCCTAACTGCTTTGCTCAGTATGCACAGTTGCGTTGTCTGATACCTGATGGGAGCTTTACACAAGCATATGTGACTTTTAAGGCAACTCAACACCTTTTTAGCTTTTGTAAAAGTATTTCCAATTGTATTCTTCCATTTGCAGTTGCCCAAGAAGCAGAATGAAGAGCAGCAAGAGGAGTGAGAGCAGGAACATATGGAGAAATACAAAAACCAAATATGCTACTCTGCTTTTCCTGTATCTTCTTGCACACTTTAAAAAAAACAAAACACATACCTATCTGATAAGTGCCTGTCTGAGTATTAGTTATCATGCAGTTTATATTTTAATGAGTTTACTCTTAAAATTGAAGTACGTAATTTGGTGTATTAATGCATATTCTGCTTTATTTCAGGATTAGTTTCAAATGTATTTTTAATATCTAGCCTCAAAAGATAAATTATAAAATGGATTTTATTTGCGCTGAATTTGATTAGTTTCTCTTTTTTTTTTTTTTACCGTATAAGTCGTGGCGTGGCTTAGTAAGATAATTGAGAGGATCAAACAGACACCTGGCTTTATCGGTGTGCATTTGTCTAATTTAATCTTGACCTTGTTACTTCAGCCAAGGACATTTTGTTTTCACCAGGGTCTGTCAGTTCTTCAGGGTCTTTCACAGTGTTCCCATCAGTTTCTGCATCTTTATGTAACCTAAAGCACTTTGATAGATTATTTTGTGAAAAAAGGACTTGAGGAATAGATTTGATACATTTATGCATCTTTGACCATGAAAAGAAAAACTGTATAATTGAACATTTGTCTTTTTATATTCTTCAGTAATATTTAGATTTTTTTTAAAATCATAACTATAGAATTATATGTGTGGTGTTACGATAAAATGGCTTTTGAAGCAGTGTCTCCTGTCCAATCTTCTTTTAAGTAGTATGAACAATTTTATGTGCTGTTCCTCTGAATAGGATCTAAGATTGATAAGAAGTATTTTGTGTGTAACATAGGGTCCACTTTAGCAATACATATCTGTAAGACAACCTTGTGCCACAGGTGGTGGAACACTTTCAACTAAAGACAACGCCAGAGAATTTCCCTGATTAACATCTGGTCGTCAACCTCAACTAGTGGGGAGCAAATAATGAGTGAAATCTCCTGGTGTGGTGTTTGGTTGGACTGGAGGCGTCCACGGCACATGGCTGACTATTCCTGTTTAAGAACAACTGTCTTGATCCTCTTTGTCTTGTGTGGCTATTAAATGTTTAATGAGGACATTCATGGCTTCAGTTTGTATTCTGTCAGTGTTGTTTCATACATCTTTATACATCCAGCTCACCTCATTTTACCGGTCATAGTACCAAAACTATAAGTAAAACTTTAAATTCTAATCTTATCACGTCCTCAAAATGGTCATGGTTTTGCATAGTAAGGGATGTAAGGGTAGTGCACCAGACAGTATTCGGTTCATATCTACACCGATGTAAAACAAAAAGGAGATCATGGAAAGAAATGTCTCTTTAAGACCAAACATACAATGAGTGAATATGAGCAATACAAGAAATATGATATAGGCTGGATATAATTAAACCTATTGTCATGTATATTATGTATTGACTAAATCAGGATAATTTTGTAAACTCTGATAGTGTGTCAAAATAACCTAGACATTGTTATCTGGGAATTTTTTTGCTGATAAATAGGTGTTTCCTGAGAAAGGGAAAAGGGAAATAAAAGTAACATTGTATGGATGCATTTCAAACTGGGCCGTTTGAAGTAGTCCACAAGATCATGTTTTCAAATCATCAATGCAGTTTCCTTTGGGACTGCTGTTTTCTTTTAGAAATACTGTGGACAGGCGGTCGCTACCATCTAGGATACTGAGTACACTTAGTTCATGTCCTGGATTTATTTCTGGGGATTTTCTGTCTACACTTAAAATCATTTTTAGGCCAATTCCAGTATTTTCACACTATACGTTTACATTTGAATACGTTAAGGACAAGGATATAAATAAAGAATTCAGTATTTTTCCACTGCAACTGTATTGCTGGGTTCATAGATTTCAAACAGCACTTAGGCATATAAGGACGTAAAAGGCTATTGCATTGTTTTCCAGGTTTATCGTTTCCCTACACTTTCCTAGGACGTTTCCCAGAAAGAATCTAGTAGGCTACTAATTATAGGGAAATTAGAGATATTTTAAGACACTTATTCAGTTGGTTGTGTTGAGTTTATAAGCAGTTCATTTCTAGAGGAATTTCCTTGGCTATAGACTATGGTAACGTAATTTATCAGTTGACAATTACTGGAAAACGCCAAATACGGTCTGATTTCTTGAAAGTGTTTAGTATTATAATGCCTATTTGTTTCCACGTAAATTAAGGGGTAAGTAGCTAAAAGTGGCACGGATCACCCCCTATACATGGACGCTGTTTTGCGTTTTCCCACAGAGCGGCGCGCTTTGAATGAGCGCCGGGAGAAGCCGGCGACAGAGAGGGGCGGGGCTTACACCTTTCAGTGGGAATCCTCGGTTCAAAAAGCTGCCAACGTCCCCTCGTGAGATAGTGTGGGTCTGTTTCTGCTTTCACTGTGACTCGAAACGATAAAACCGGACCGAAATATGCTCTCCATAAACGGGACACGGGTTTATTTTTGTTGACTCATAGGAAGTTTCTGATTCTGACTGCGCTGAAGTTCGAGACAAACTTAAAAAAGAAGAAGACACAAAACAGCAACAAGTCGTGCAGGTGGTAGACCACACGTTGACCGGGGAGCCAGATCACATCCAGACCTTCTCGTCTCACCTGAGCCCAAAAAGAAAGATTCAAATGTCCGTGGAGAGTTACTCGGCGCTGGATGAGTCCTCTCTCCGAGCCTTGGTGAGTAGCTAGATGATGAGATGCTCTGAACTGCGGTTGTATGCTACTGATGAAAGTTAACCACTGTGGTGAGACTGCCAACGTTACCTGCCTGGGGAAAGACAGCCAGCCAGGGGGTTGTAAAATATAGCCCAGCATTCAGCAGTCATATGCTTATCGTCATTCCATCGTTTGCATACATCATATGAAGTTGTATCAGACAGGTTAATTCCTTTTAAGGGGATGGAGTCTTATAAGGAAAATAAATGTAAATGTCTCATTAAGCTGGTATATTTCTGTATCGTTACTACATATGCCAGTGCACCATAACAGCTTAATTTAAGGGTAGCCAACATGTTTATCCATAATACCATTTTTCATTATGTTTTTTTGCCAATCGCTCTGTGATAATTCACGTATGTCAGTTAAACATAAGACAATACTGGCAGGTGGTATATGCACACATGCTTCTTGTTGCCCTGTATGAGAACTGATACATTGTCCTGTCACTAACGTTTGATTGCTGACAGATCAAGACATTTGAAAAAAGGGTTTGAGAAGTTTAAATGTGTATTTTTTTTCCACCATTATTTTGACATTTTAGTGGAATGGGAAAAAAAGAGGCAGGGGATTAATGAAAATAATTGTTAGTTGCAGATTTAATGAAGTGTGTCTGACTGTAAGAAGGCAGGTGAAGGGGGAGTTTCAAAGTGTGACTTGTTTGGTGGTTTTGTGAGTGCAAACTTGAGGGGAAAACCATAGGTTGATTAATCATTTTGATAATCGCTTACCCGTTTAACTAATTCATTAACCAAACATGCAAGGATTAAAAAAAAAAAAAATAAATTAAAATGATCTAGTATCTGGACTTGTGATCGAGTACAAAAATCAAATGAATTATCGACTGATCCACAAAGAAACAAAAATTTGTAGCCATAACTGACTGGAGAAAGCATTCATTTGAGATGACACATATCAGACATATCTCTATTACAAAATAGTGTGATAGAGTAATGTTCTTTTAGAAGGTGAGTCACAGTAACGTTCTACGTCTTGGTCGTTACTATAGTAGACATTATGTCATTATGTTAGTGTGAGCAACAAATCAGTATTGATAAATGAAAACATGTAAAAACAGAAGACTTGTGGTTCCCAGTCACATACGTCATGTCTTAATTATTTCCTGAGGCAGAGGACGGTGAGACACCCGGCTGTCTGACATATATATATTATGACACCTGTAACACAGACACATTTACAAGGACGCATGAGTCAACCTGTTCCTATTTGGACATAGTTACACTGGGTGTGTCTAAATCACAGTAATACATAATGCAAACAGCTCAGTACAGGAAACAACTGTGCAATACAAGGGGTGTACCATTCAGAAAATGTAAATATTCAATCCCGATTTTTAGGCTGACGATTCGATTCAACATCGATTTTCGATTCAAATAAAACATTCACAGTATGTAAACTTTTTCCCATATACTGTGTGTGTGTGTGTGTGTGTGTGTGTGTACAATTTTTTCTTTTTATTCATGTAGATTTGTTTGTTATTTTAACATCCTTGTGTGTGTGTGTGTGTGTGTGTGTGTGTGTTGTGTGTGTTGTCTGTAAGCTACTGGGACCTTGAATTTCCTTTAAATTAAAGTATCTATCATGTGTTTGCAGTAGACATATTGAATTAAATATGAATCGTTTTTTGGAACTATATGAATCGATTTTGAATCGGAAGAGCTTGAATCGCGGTTGAAGTATGAAACGCTTTTGTTGCACACCCCTATGCAATACCGTCCTTGGTGTGTTTTTTATTTTTATTATTCTAGAGTAATGACTACTACAAATGACTTGGAAGTGTCATTAAAGTAGGGGTAAATACTGTGAAGTTTTTGACCAATTGCCATTTTAATCTACATGTGATCTGAACTCATTATTCTCATCACTTGCTTTCCCAAGACTGTGCCCGTTAAGAAGAGGCCAATCCCAGAAAAAACATTTTGATTTCTGTTCTTATAGATCAGTAAACTTACAAGAAAAGGCTGTTTACTTTGGATCAAGGCGGATATAAATGTTTTCTTGACCTGCCTGAGACTATTTAAACTATTATTTACCTAAAGTCTGGCCAAGAGCTTTCATGTCATGTCTTCTCATCATTCTCATAAAGGCTAACCTTATATATCCCAAGTTACATTATTAAAATAGTGGAAGGAGTATAGGAATATATCAAGGAAATCATATTTCTGTCAGTATACTTTACTTACTATAGCATTAGTTGCTTTGATGAGTACATTTATGAGTTTATTTTTTTTTTGTGGGACAAAGCAGGAGAGAGTCTAACTTATTTTTTTAAAATTATATTTTGGGGGGGATTTTCCACCTTTAATTTTTGACCGCTTGACAGCTTGGTGAGAAAGGGGAGAGAGAAGGGGAAGACATGCAGGTCTGCACGTCACAGGTCAGGTTGGAACACTGGACCTCTGCGTCGAGGCACAAACCTCTCAGTACATGTGCGCCTGCTCTCCCGCTGAGCCAACCCGGCCACACAGTCTCAATGAATTTAAGGAAGGACTCACTGGTCGCTACAGATTTGGGCAGTGGAAAGAATGAGGTCATCTCAAGTTCTTTGCTTTACCACTTGAGTTTTTTTACACTGTGTTGTAGATTAATATTTAATTAAGTTGAGCTTCACATTTATGTATGTACAGAGGACTCCCTTTCACTTTTTTTATCTCAGTAATACTTCTGATAAAACTATCGAGCTGTGTCTGGATCTTCTCGTGTGGCCTGTGTCCTGCGAGAGCTCGCTGTGAAAATGTCGGCATTATCAGCTGCAGCTCAAGCGGACGTTGAAATTCATGGGGTTTTATTTTCATTTGATGCTACTGATTACTGAGCTAGATCTCTACTTAGCAGTAGACTCATGGCGCTGAATCCCTCCCTCACATGTGACCATAAGGTCACAGAGATCCCACATTTTCACTGATGATGTTTGCGGTGACTCGGGTGTCAGGGTTTTCCACAGTGAACTCAGAGGAAACAAACTCTGATTAAACTTGTTGCTCAGACGAGAAGTTTATTTGGGGATGTGATGGAATTTAAATTCAGCTCATGAATGACATGAATGGAGCCTTTTGTGTTTAGTTTTTATTAAATCTAGTCCCTGTTGAAGAGCTGGTAATTAAGAAGATTTTTTTTTTTTTTAGGACACTAGTAAAAGATGATGGACATTCAGAGATGCCCAGGCTTAATTAAACAGTTAATAAAGCTGGGTGGAGGAGCTTCTACTAAACAACAGTTGGATAACGGACACAGACTCCAGACACTTAATGAACTATACAGTCAGACGGTCATATGTCAGCCTCTCTAATCCCTTCTCTACACTTCTATTCAAAGCCCAGGCTTCCTTTTATATTGCTCATTTAATCCCCTCCATGGCAACCAGGAAAAGCATTTTTCTTTTCTTTTGGCCACCACAATTATTTAAATATCCACAAAAATAATCAGTTGGTGTCCCACTTTCTTTTGGAGAGGATGTTTGTTTCGGGTCATCTGTCTCAATGGTGCTTTAGATCCGCGGATACAAAAAAACAAAAGCTGCTGAGGCCAATCAGAGAAAAGCTCTTTCTAACCAAACCACTCCAGCCACTGTCACTTAAAAATAGATTGTATCAGCAGAGTAATTGCCAGCTCGGAAGGGGATGATTATCAGTTGTTACAGCCCTGAGTCTTCTGTGCGGCAATAGCTTCCTGTGTGCAGGTTACAAACCTGAAGGACGAGCCGTGTCTACAGGCGCCTGTTGTTGTGGCACCTGTTCACCTGCCAACTAGGCTAAGATAAGGTTTAACTTAAGCATCTGTCAGCCACACCTAATTATCTGAAATCCCCTCAGCTGCACTGCATCATTGAAAGAATGCAAGGAAAAGTTCAAATTAGAGCCTGACCGATATATCGGCGGGCCGATATTATCGGCCGATATTAGGCATTTTCCGATCTATCTGTATCGGCATTTATAATGGCCGATTTAAATAATAAAAAAAAAAATCATCAAAATCATTTGAAAATAAATGAACGATTCTGATAACTGAATATAAAAAAAATAAAAACGGTCAACCATGTTATGAGCGTTGGCGTTGCATAGTGTGTCCACCAGAGGGCGCTCTACAACGTCCCTGTTGGCAACACTGATTTTCTTTTTTTTTGTTAATGTGTTTTTGTTCAAAGGACTTTAAGTTTCATGTCTTAAGTTTGTATTTTTATACATTTTATTTATCAGAACTTTAATATATTTTGATGTTCCTCTGTTGTGACAACAAAACTAATTATTATCATATTATTTTAGTGAGAACTCTACTACAAATAACTAATGTGTTTATGTTTTGTAACGCGTTTTTGGATTTTTTAAAAATATACGTTGGAATATCAGATTTTTAAATAACCAAATATTCGTATCGGTATCGGCCTTAAAAATCCTTTATCGGTCGGGCTCTAGTCCAAGTGTGACATACAAGCTCAGAAATGTCAATATACGTGTGAAATGTTATTATTGTCTCTTACAGTTTGTGGTCTGCATGTCTGCCTTTTCATTTCTGAATTGGCATGACTGCTGTGGACATTTGTGTCAGTGGTGCCTGCTGGGCTGATTTCACATGCTGGATGTCTCGCATAAGGATTTGTAACTTGTCTTGCCAGCCCTGTGACCGTCCTTTCTCCCTGGTGAGCAAGGAGCATTCACACATGTTTAAAATAGGGCGATTTCACTCTGTGGTCCGGCCCCAGTGATATATGGGACCCCTGGGCCTTCGTTTTATGGCTCTCTAGACCCTTTGTGCGTTGACAAGGGCTCAACGGATACAGTCTGAGAGGAAGAATGGGTTTGTTTTGTGGGCTCTCAGTAAAGTCCCTGATTCTCTCACCCCCCAGAGACATGATCCAAAATGTCAGACTCATCATCAGGAAAGAAGAAATCGGAAAAACGATGCCGCATTATATAACTTGAGACATTTTCAGATTTTTATGTTGCCACTAACACTTGAAGCAGGATCTGTATTTGTTTAAAAATGTCTTCTTTATTTTAAATTGGCACCTAATGATGATGATTGAACAATTGTTTTGTCAGTCACAAAAAAACAATTGCCTTTCCAAATTGTCATTTTTTTTAGGCGGACGTACCAAACCTTTGCTGCTTCAACTTCTAAAGTGTGAAGATTTGAGGCTTCCTTTTGGCATACATGATAGGAAACTTAACGCAGTTGGGACAATTTGTCAGACAAAACAGAACATTTGAAAATGTTATTTTGGACTGAGGGAAATGTCAACAGGCCCTAGTAAATGTTTTCATGCTAATCAAATGCGACCAGTTTTAGCGGAAACCGCAAATTAGCTTGTAGCGTGCTTGAGCCGTGTTACTGGATACAGGTTGGACTGCGTTCGTGGTTTGACTGGTCATGACTGTTTTCCCAAGATGCTGCCTGCCTGTATACACGAACGGTTAGCTAGCAGTTTGCGCTAAAACTGGTCACCATCATTTAGCATGAAAACATATCCCAGAGAGCTGTCCAAGTGTTATCAACCCCTAGGTTCATTTTGCGCCAGAATTGTCCTTTTAAATATCGAGACAAGTCATTCATTGAAGGAGCATGACTATGCAAGACTTATCCTGAGTCTTGTCAACAATGGTGAAAACCATTTCTCTGTCTTCAAAGAGGCTGCAGAGTGTGTCGGATACAAGCTGTTGCATGCAACAGATCTTCCTTTGTATACAGCTCCACCACTCCTTACTACACACAAAAGAGAGAGTCGGGAGAGTTTTATGCTCCTGACCCTTGACAACACCTGCTGCTTCTGGGTTCATGCTGGCGGTTGGTGAACATAACTGCCTTTGACCTCAGTGGAAGTTTACAGGGTGTTTCTCTCCCCTTGAAAAAAAAACAGTAGTACAGGCGTTAAACTACCAGCACAGCGTTCGTAGTGTACACCTGATGTGTTCTGCTTAGTTTCTCATCATTCTCACAGGTATTTACACCCTTCACCTTTGCACAAAACCTTCCCGTATGACTATATTTCAAAGGTGTCAGCGAAGAGGGAAAGGAAGAAATGGGCTGTGAACAATTCACCACCCAGAGCAGCTTTTCCTTCTAAACTGACATAGCACAACTTATCTACACTGTTGCAGTGACAGTATTATGTTTATCGCAGCAACAAAAGCAGTTTAGTTCCAGCCTGCAGACTTCAGCCTCTGACAGGGAATATCCAAAACACGGCCACTGGGAGCAAAGAGATAAGGACTCACTTGTTTGTTTGATAAAACAGGAAACTTTTGTTACTGGATAGTGCTATAAATAGTTAGCCATGGTTGGCTCTGAAAGGATGAGAAAAGAAAAGCAGTGAACTTTGAGATGGTGTCCACATCCACCAAAGTCTATTTTTGGTCTGTGGCCTTTAAGTAGTTTGTTACTCTGGAGCAATAATTCTGATAAGTGGGGCATGCGTTCAGATGCAATTCAGCAAACATTTACTCCATGTTTGAGGTTGAAATTGAGTTCAGTGTGTTGTATTTACTCATTAAAATGAATACATATTGTTGTTATTTCATTTTTAAATATACTTAAGCTGACATTTGAATAGGAGGAGCAGTATTTCATAAATGAACGAAATACCAGGCAATGTTTTGTCATTTTAAAGTCATAAAAGAATAATGTGGCAGTTTAACACTTAGTAAAACAAACTAAGTACTAGTAAAGTAAAAACTACTGATAAGTTGATATGACTTGTGCCAGCGCAGTAATGTGATTACGTTCTGACAGTAAGTGAATGAAATGAACAGTTTGGGACTGTTAGAGTGTTTCAAGGGGTAAACCGTATTTGTTACTGCTCGTGCTCCTTATCTATGAAGTATGCAGTCCTGTAGTGAGGAAACACATTGAAAATTTTAAAACTCATTTTTTTTATTTTTATAACAGACAGTTGAACCAATGTGCTAACACCCTTAGGCAGATATGCCTGATTCCCTGCAGTTTTCTGGAAATTGATTAATTAAAGATCAAACATGTGGTGCATGACAAAGATGACCACGCACAAAGGTAAAGCCCCCGATAGGCCGCTCACTGTCATTTTAATGATGCTATGACTTTGTTGGCACGTTTTTATGTATCTTGGCACATTACCACCGCTGACTGTAAATCAATAGAATAGCAGGAGGATGTGAATATTATTGCCCTTGTTCACGTCAAAACAGAGTCAGTGATAAGATATTAGGCATGATGCAGAAACAGCCTGTAGTTATTGAGGGAGGCCAAAGAGTTGCAGCTTGACAAAGGGAGGCGACACCAGCTGCTACTGCTGTAGAAAGGTGACTTCAATCATATGATATGTGCAGCATAGACTCACTATATTAATACAGTATTGCCACAATGCTAAGCTAACCTGGGCTTGTATAACACAGAAACAGAGCTTCTAAAGGGTAACCTAGCTCGTAACATTAAGTGAAAATGAAACCTGTGCTTGACTGGATACTTTCCTGTCTAAGATGGGTTGCGCTGTGTTAAACTGACTCACCCAGAAGCTGTTTCAATTCTTACTCTGGAGCCGGGCCTGCTTGCTTTGATGACCACGCCGTCTTGAGCGACCTCTGCTCCGGGTCTGCTTTTCAGCATCCTTTGTTTGCGTCCGGACTCTGTGAGCTCGCTCTCTGTGTTTTGTAGTTCAGGTTTATCAAAACTAATCCCATAACTTCCTGAAAGACCTAGACTGATATCATAACAGTGTATTCTGCCTTGATAAATGGGGGTTTATCAATGATTATTAAACAAGGGGTGGACCAACTTTTGTGAGGATCAGCTATAGACCAGACTGTCAGAGCTGCTCTGGTATTTTGGTCTGTGTGGTAAGTGATCCAGCAGAAAGGGTGTCTATCACTGAGCTCCATCTGTCTGGATTGTCATAATGCCATAAGGAACCGGTCCGAATAAAGGATTGCAGGTGGTCTCCTTTATTACCACCAGGCGTCTCTGGCTAGAGAAGAGTTTGAATGCTTGAAGTGCTCAGTTTTTTAGTGACACCCAAAGCTGCTGTTTTCCAGGTGTTTTACACTCAGAATGAACACTTTTCAGATGTGCACAATCTGCATTGTTGCTGCTGTTGCAGTGGTCTTCATGCTTATCTATAATGCCCCAATGTGAGCATACTTTCTTCACTCATCAGGACTTAAAAATCAAATTGAAGATTCTGTGTGCTTAAGTTGTACAAAAGTATGGCACTTTAACCCGACACTTGGTTAATGTCCACTTTAGATCAAATGAGGAAGCTTTTTCTTTCAGGGGAAGAGAACATTGTGACTTACATAATTGAAGAGATGCTATTAAAATGACTTTGCTGTTTAGCGCCCATATGCTTTGGCCAAACACAGATTCTCACATAATGTAGCTGGCTTTGGCACAGTTGTCTTCTTTATTTAAAGCTTATTTTTGGACATTTTTAGAAATTTATTGACAGGACAGCTGAAGAAATAAAGGGGGGCGGGGTAGAGAGAGGGGGGGGAACAACATGCAGCAAAGGGCCGCAGGTTGGAGTCTAACCCGGGCGTGGCTCTGGTTTATAGAGAAAAAATAGTATACAGGAAATGGCATGCAGCATTCTGCAGGATCAAACATGTTTTGGGTTTACTGCCAAGTCACCTACTGAATTAAACCACTAAAAAAGATACATGTGTCACATTTCACAAGCTTAGGAAAGGATGGCACTTTTTTACATGGGAAATAAAACAGATGAAAGAGAAATAGATAAAGAGAGAAATGTAGAAACACTGGTTTTGGCCTTTTCT
Organism: Etheostoma spectabile; assembly: GCF_008692095.1. Taxonomy (NCBI): domain Eukaryota; kingdom Metazoa; phylum Chordata; class Actinopteri; order Perciformes; family Percidae; genus Etheostoma; species Etheostoma spectabile. Next base: position 7,325,598 of record NC_045737.1, read on the forward strand.
ATGTTGAGTCAGGAAAGAGACATTTCCTGAGATCTACTAGAAATCGTCCAGCGGATGTTGATGTTTTGCTTTCCAGACCACTCTTGTTAATGTTGGGGCATTCTTGAGATAATAACAGCTGATCTGTTAACATTTGTTTGGTTTTGTCTGTCAGTATGCGACTCTCACTCCCGTTGTAATAGGTACTGTGGAGTCAGCATGGCTGACTCATATGGATCTTTAAAAACAAACTCTTTGTACTCTGCAGCCTCCCAGAGTGCTTTGACCCCCTCCTGTTTCCTCCTGCGGGATATCCCTCTCACCTCTAGGTCTGTCCTCATTAAACTAAAAGAGACGGTCACGCAGAGCTTTAGTTTGGCCAGTGGTATCCCATATTTGGGAAAGATTCATCATGCTCTAGCTGCTGTTGAGAACCTGGCTCTGCTCACAACCCAATGCTAGCTGAAGTGCAGGATCCAATATTTTCTTTCTTATCTTTAGTTTTGAAGGCTCCTTCCAGCTGAAATGTGTAATTCTGTATCAGATCTTCTGCTCATGATAATCGAGGATACTAACAAAATGTGGACAGCTCCCTTCTCTGTGTGTTTCTATGATTGGATATCATAACTCTCAGTGACCTGAGCTGCAGCTCGGAAGCGCGTGTGCGCGTGTGCGCGTGTGTGCGTGCGTGCGTGCGTGCGTGCGTGCGTGTGTGTGTGTGTGTGTGTGTGTGGCTGTAATTGGCCAAAACCTCTTATGGAGGCAGCTGATCCACCAATTTGTTGTTCTGTGGACGATTAAAAGAGAGGACTTAGATATGCGGCAAAATTGGAAATTACTTTGAGGTCCTGCAAAAAGCTGAAAGGTCAATATTTTGCAGTTAAGATCAGAGCAGTGACCATTGAAGTGTGCACTTATTATCCATATGTGTGTGGAGTCCACTGCACTAGATGTAAGACTACTATGAGCATCTGTCAGAAACATGCACGTGACTGAGTTCAGATCTGACTTCAGTGCATTATTATGATCTTACAGGACATAGTTGATGCCTGTAAACCCCCCCCACCCCCACCCCTTTGACCCACATGCATTCCTCCATGCGTCCATTCTTTATGCCTGCTACCTCAAGTGTAAACGGGACACTGTTTCCCTGGTCTGCTCTGGGCCTCTGTCCTATCATCTAGTCATTGATAAAGGTAACCCTTCCCACAAGAGCAGCCACACTCACAAAGAGCACATTGCCACATGTGCAGTAATCTCTTTTTTTCCTGGCTTGTATATTTCACAGGTACTCCCTCTCTTGAGACAATGAAGGCTCAGTGTGCACTGTAGCACAATGAGTTTTAACCTTGAATCTAGTTAGTTTCTTTGTTAATTTTTTAGCCGAGAGGTGACTGAAACTCCCTCCTCTGAGAAACCAGGACTCCCATGCCTTGCAGGGCTCTCATGTATCCTGATTACATTCCCATTTTTGAGTGAGTGGGGTGTGCCGGCCATCTGTATGCTTTGCACTGTTTTCCTGGGGCGGTGAGAAATAATTTATAGGCTTCCACCTGATTCCGATTGGAGTTTTGCTTCCTAAGCAAGGCAATACAGAGATTTAAGGGTGATACAAATATTTTGAACTTTCTTACCCTTTCTGTCTTTCTTATCTTTCTTTTTTATTTGTGTCTGTCTCAATGTCCGTACCAGTCTGGCTTCCTCAGTGTCAGCTGGTAATCCACTTGAGCTCTGCTACCAGGAGTGTCCCGTATGTCCTTATAAGGGCAAACTCACTTGTGGGTTTGACACTAGTGAGTTTGAAGCACCGATCCAAGCTGCCTGGCTACACTCTAACCTTCAGCCTGCTCTGGAAATTATTACTGTAGCTCATTTCATGCACAAACACAGAGTACCCCCTACCTCTCAGGCATACCCATGAACGTCGACTCGCGCGCGTGCAGAAAGTATACATACTCCTTTTGTGTCAGACGATTTGACACGTCATAGTTTACAAAGTAGTGTCAGGTACAAAAACAGCAAATAAGACAAGCACATGCACACCCACCAGGAGTCAAAAGGTTGTGTGTGTGTGTGTGTGTGTGTGCGTGTGTGTGTGTGTGTGTTGTGTGTGTGTGTGTGTGTGTGTGTGTGTGTGTGTGTGTGTGTTGTGTGTGTGTGTGTGTGTGTGTGTGTGTGTGTGTGTGTGTGTGTGTGTGTGTGTGTGTGTGTGTGGTGTGTGTGTGTGTGTGTGTGTGTGTGTGTGTGGTGTGTGTGTGTGTGGTGGTGTGTGTGTGTGTGTGTGTGTGTGTGTGTGTGTGTGTGTGGTTGTGTGTGTTGTGAGAGACCTGGCCTATGTAAACCACCATAGAATGCATGTGTGTATTCAAAATCTTGCAATACTTGACAAATAAGCTTTTTCTGTACCTGAAATTGTAGCAATACAGGGCAAAATATGATTCAAATACAAAACATATCCAATAAATAAACAGGACTGAAAATCTGACTGCTCTCAATGCCAACTTTTACCCAAAATATGTATTATAGTACAATATACTGTATATTATATGTACTACCTTTTCAGCCCAGTGTACAGAGACTTTTAATCCGTGTTTCAGTTGCTATTGATACATGTTCTAATAAATGGAGTAGAATAAAGGGGTGTAATCAAGACAAATCTGAACTTGTAAACCATTTCTTTCCATTTTCATCAGTAATTTAGCTGAGTGGCCTGATTTGTTTCACTTCCACAGGTTTAACATAATTCCATTTCAGTGCTGCACCCACAGGTAGTGTGTGCTCTTAGCTTGGTTATGGACGGCAGACCCACTAAATAGCAACGCTGTGTATTTTAGCCACCTAAAGAACCTTGAGATCTTGCCATATTTGACCACTTCTGAGGCTATTTCCATGTGTGTCACAATAAATTAAACCAGCCTCACAAACTCAAAAATCACATTTAAATCTGTTTCATGTGTAGCAGATGGGTTCAGAGGGTGTTCCGGTCCTAAGGAGTGCGTCACCAGCTGGTCGGGATTACTGCTAAACCATGAACTCTCTAATTGGCTGTGATTGATTGAGCTGCTTCAGTCGAATGTCTTTGGATAGGTTTGAGGTTTTTTAAAGCATAGAAAGCCGCTGCTCGGCAGGAAATGACCAACAGTACAGTACAGGCCTTTGCAGGCCCGCATGTGAAACATTAAAATGTTTTTATGTACCTTGCTCCTCACCACAGTATGATTCCTGCCAAATAAGGTAATCATTTTCTGGTTTTTGTCGGCGAGTAAAAATAGTTGCGAAGACACATCTGGAAGCATTGCCTTGAAGAAGTTTGTACAGGGTTGTCTTTTCTTTCCTCATAACCACCTCCTCCATCCTGTTCCCAACATTGTATATCACCGGCTGAGTCAGGTGACTCTGCCGAGGCCAACAGGTGCGACAGCAGCTTCCTGACATCTGACACCTATGACACCTACTTTGTACAGCAGACCAGACTGTAACATGACTTTCCTCCCGCCATCATTAAAGGTGCTGACGTCTCGCTGATGTCTCGATGATGGCATCACTTTCAGTAAAACATATTTGTGTGTGTCCTGTTTGTTATGTGTTATTTCTGAGTCATACATCTGTTAGCAGTAAAAGCCTGAAAAGCTTTCTGTCTGGGTATAACGGCTGCTCTCTTGGTGGTGGTGGTGTTGTTTTGAGCCACGGTAACAGTTGGTTACCCAGAGGTTTGTGGCTTGGTTTGAAAATTTCCGTTGGGGACGGTCAATGGTGTAAGGTGCTGTCACTGTGTAACTGCATTGATTTTTATTTTTTTTCCCTCCTCCACCTCTCCACTGACACAGTTGACTCTCTGTAAAGACCACTGTCATGTGGAGGTTTTGTCAAATGGACTCTGTTTCTTAACAAGTCTGTGTTTCTGTCTCTGGTACTTTTAACGGTCATGCTGTTTTCCTTGGCAGGCACCCAAGTTTAAGGTGTGTTTTATTAGCTTGGGTTACGCCCATTCATTGCCTTCCTGTGCAGGGAAGTTATTGGTTGACTTTTATTTTCCCCTTTTCAAATACCTAAAGGAAAAGTCAGTTACAGTTGCTGGATTGGTGCCAATTAAATTTAGTGTACAAATCCAAACTGACTCAACATCAGCAGCCATCTGTGCACCCATTGGTCCATTTAAAACTTCTTAGAGCAGGGTAAAGTCAAAGTGCACATGTAGGGATCTCCCCCTTTCATCACATTTTGAATGCCCTCCCTGTGCTTGTATTTAAAAAGATTACTGGAAATGATTTGGACAGTTCTGCAGTTTATCACATGCTCTGAGTTTAGGAGTCGTCCTTGTCTCTTGAACATGTTCTAATGGGATTTTGCTTAATGTTTAAACTGATATGCACAGGAAAAAAAGGACAAAAAGGCAGCCTGTTTTGAAATGCTGAGCAGAAGTTATTGATAAGCCCTAACGCTTATCTCAATAATGAGTAAATAAATCACTCAGTCCTAAAAGTTGGCAGCGTCTGCTGGCTGTATAATCACATTATGACATTTATTCAGCAGTAAGCTTGACGGTGTAGTAACAGACTGCTCCCTCGAGTTTTTGGTTAGTGTGCTTGTGTGTGATGTGAGAGAGACACTAGACAATGATAGAAATGAGCAAGTGTGTTCTCATTTCCTCTCTTAAACTCTGACACTTCTGGTCACTGCTCCAGTTCCTGATGGTCAGATTTTACTACCATCCCTTTCCTTGTGAGTCAGCAGGAATGTGAGGAATGACCTGTTCAAAGCCTTGCCCTTTCCCACCCAGCTCTCCTCTGCCCATTTTTAGGCATTCCCAAGTCCAGCTTAATTTTTCTCTTTTTTTACTGTGTCATCCTTTCTCCCAGTCATCCACTTTGCTTTTCCCTCTTATTGCTTTCCTCCTTCCTCAAAAGCTAAATTCCTGCCTTTTCTGAACACTTTCTTCTCTTACACATTATTTTCAGTCAGCTCAGCACTTTAAATTTCCACAAATTATAGTATACAGGAGAGCCCCTCTGCGCTTGTGCAGCTCGGGCTGCATATTTTGTCAAACCACAGCAAGCGGTGGGGGGGGATATCAACCCCCTTTTCAACCCAGTAGGGTGCAAGGCTTAGCTGAACAGCCACATCCAGCTCCCTGTAGTAGCAACCAGTTGGCATACAAAGGTTTGTGTGTCGACTTTAGGTTTTAACTGGTACAGCAGGAAGCCTTAAAGTGTGTGTTTGTGCGCGAAGTGTATCAGAAAAGCCTGCCAGAGGAGCAGGAGCTGCTCATCTCTGCATGTGTTGACATGTTCCCGCCGTCGCCTGAAAGACAGATCTGTCTCTCATATGACAATAGAGGGCTCCCTCCACCCTCCCATGCTCGCGGCTGTCTCTAACAAGAAAGCATCCAGCTCACCACTGACTGGTGTGTCTGTCTGCAGGCATGCTTTTATAAACACACTGTGACACCTTAATTACTCCTCTTTCACTCAAAAAATAAATCCTTTAGCTAATAGCCACTTGGAACAATGAAATGGCTCCGTAAGTGTTTTAAGTGAGCCACTTCAACATCTGAGTCTCTGGGGCCTCCTGCAGCCTGGCTACTGTTCAGCCAAGAAGAATTACAGCCTCATAAGAAGGCACCTGGGCGATAGGTCGACCCAGAGATCTGAACACACTTCTTTCTTATAGCTGAACAGCTGTTGCCATGCCTGTTTTTCATCCTCTGCTCCTTGCTCAGGTGGTTCTGTCTCTTCACATTAGTGAAGTCAGATCATCTGTCATCACCAATCGATAAGCCGTTCATCAGCCCCGCTGACCCTGTAACTCCCTATCACACATCTAAAGCTAAGCCAGGGCTGTTTAGTCCAATACGGTCTGCATGTCAGACACCTGAATGATACTTATGTTTATTATCTAGCTATGACTGCTGCAATCTTTAACAAAACTAATACATACTGTTTCAGTGTACTCTGGCTGGACATCTGTGTCTTCAGGCAGATTGTCTGTCTCTTCTAGTAAACAAATAAGTTATTGTCCTTGCTTGACAACATTAATTACAGAGGGCAAGAGGCAACGACTGAAGGAACTTGGAGCTACGACTCTACGCTATGAGCCCTGCAGTTCTGCTTATTCACCGCCCTGTACTTACACTGAGTACAAGCCTGTGACCCTACAGTAGCACTGGATTCCTAAATAACTGTATGCTTCTGTGGTGTACTTACTCATAGATGCAAATGTAAGAATGACAAGTGGCTGATCTTTGCAAGCCAAATGTTTGGCATCCTGTATGGCGTCCTACTTTGTTAGCAAACTGTCAAAACACATTTGTCTTCATGTCCGTTTTGTTTGTCTTTGTCTGCTGTACTTGCAGCTGGATGGAACCGTGGATCTGGACGAGAGGCGCCTCATCCGTTCAGCCATCCGGGAGTTAAGGAGAAGGGAGATTGAGGACATGGAGGCCGCTCTGGCCAGCAAGAGATTCCGACCCACACGCCTCAAACAGCAGGAGGACAAGGAGAACCAGCACAGGTAAGACTACACACACACACACACACATGCACAAAGAGACCTGTCCAAATGACAAACTGCACCAGTCCAGGTGAACTGGAGATGCTGAGAAAACACTCACAAAACCCAGATGCGGCATTGCTCGACTCATGTGGGAAAAGAGAAAAGTCTGGAAAAGTCATGTCAGGAAATCATAGGGGACAGAAAACTGCAACCACAGTAAATCTTCCATTTTCCATTGTGTATGCTCATTTCACTGTATATACTTTCACTTTAAAAAATGTGTCCTTATGTCACATTATCTGACAGATTGAAGTAGTTTTCTCAGCTCAGTTGTTTGTCTTTATTGCTTTAGTCAGAGAATTCTCAGTGATTTCCAGTTCAGAAACAAACAATGCATCATTCAGCTGAGGATAACTCAAATTCCACCTTTCCATAACGTTTTCTGCTGGCAAACTAAATGAGAAACAGGACAAACAGGCTTTAGTTATTAAAGAAGATCATCCCGGTGTTCAGGTTATTTTTTGTGATCACGTTTAAAAAAAAAATATGTATTCGAAAACCATTACATTCACAAAAAGTTACAAACACACTGGGACATAGGAATGCGTCCCAGGGCAATGGAGGTTTTTGTCGGACGATCTTGACCCTGCATAGCTCCTCCTTAGTCGTCATAGATTGGACCCAAAAAAATTACAATCACAAAAGTCAAATAGTATGGGAACTTGATGGTCTGGAGTTGATTCTCTATGTGGATGAGGGGATCTTCGCATGTCAGGATGGACTGAATCTTGTAACTGGTGACTGGTAATGTCTGAATTGGAGCACAGCAACGATTTACACTATTGGATGTGAAAAGGATACTCAACCTTCTGCTGTTGTTTTCTTTCTCCGTCACTGGATACAATTAAGACCAGTGGCCGGGCCTAATCATTTCCATTCACTGCTGCTCGCAGAAGTCTTGGATTACAATAACAAAGCCTCACTGAAGCTGCAAGAATAAGCATACCTATCGAAGGAAATGCACACACGTGTTAAGACACACACACACACACACACACACACACACAAAACCCCTCTGAAAGTTGAATAATCCTGTACCTCTCAGTGGTGGAATGTGAAATATTCCACTCTGACATGCAACACATCCTTTAATACCAACAACTGGAGGGGAGAGAAGATAATAAGAGAGCCGGAGGAACATATGAGTAATATAAACCAACATAAAAGTAAGTATAACGGGGAAAAATGAGGCTGAAAAGAGGGGAGGATGAGAGCAGCCCATTTTAGACACTCTGTTTTGCCAGAGTATCACATTTTCCACTCTTGATTTGTGACCATTTCCCCTGATGGGCCAATAAAACCATGTGTTACCTTGGAAATGACTTCTGCTGCCTTTTCACATGCACAGAGAGGCCTCAGGATAGAGTCAGTGAAGCACACCATTTGTATTTGGATAATTTAACATCCTATGATTTCCCACTTTGTTGCTTGCTGCATGAGCACAAGTTGACTTTCAGTCATAACGACCACCATCATAACCATTTCAGCGTCTCTCCTTCTCAGGTCAGAATCCAGCGCCAACTTGGACGTCCTGTCACGAAAACTGCAATCAATCCAGGACATTGATGAGCTCACGAAAATGGTGGGAATTATATCAAAATCTAATGAAATATGGTGACACTACATGCTTGTCGTGTGCACACTGATATTTTGTTTCTATGCGTGTGTTTGTGTGAAGCTCCGTGCTGCCAACGAGTATGAGGAGAGGAAGATGATCAGAGCAGCCATCCGACAAGTCCGAGATGAACAGCAAGGTGAGTCCAGCTATTTTTGATAAAATGGAGTCAAACTGCTTGTATGTCTGTTAAATGTGACACCACACTAACATGCCTCTTTTCACTAGTTAGATTAAACTCATATGTGACACAAGCTGTGTGGTTGTAACAAAACATTTAAGCATTTTGTCACTGTGTTCTGGCAGCTCACACACTTAAAACTGTTTAGTCTGAAGACGTGCTGCAAAGATCTAGCCTTACCAGACTCTTGTACATTTCATTTGTACAGAGAGTCTGGCCATTCTCCGTTGACAAGTGTTAATTTCCTTGAAGGCGGGTACTCTGTTAAAGTTTAAAACTATTGGATCTGCCCAGAGCCACTCTGGATCTGCCATGACCAATCGCTAACGTTTGGTTGTGAAGTTGGCTTAGCATTGCTACCGTTAGCCTTAGCCAACTCCTTCACCACTAACGGAGCGAGCTGGAAAATCAAACATTTCCCGAACCCCATGGGGAGGAGGGCCACAACATCATGGCCAGCAACAAAACTCAGCATTGATTGTTCCTGTTCTGGCTTTAACTTCTGGATATTTGGCAGCCTTGCCACAACAGACCAAATGGCTTCGCTTGCATCTTTCTCTTCTGCCATCATGGAGCTACAACTCAAAGTAGCGCACAACTTCAATGTCATTGTTCTCAGACACTCCATCTGTTTGCTGATTGGACCGGTTAAGATTTGACCAGAGAAAACCCAAGAATATACCGCAAACCCAGACGGAGGACTGAAGGAAAATGAAAATTGAGCGGATGTATGTAGGAGAGCCAGGCTAGCAAAGATTTAGTTAAAAGTCAAAATGTCAGACTTTGAAAGACCATAATTATGTTCTGGTTAACAGAAACCTTGTGGCACAAATCTATTCCTATAGCCCTTAACAACAAACATTTAATATATTAGGACACCGGGGGAAAAAAAGAAGTGAACCAATATTTTAAATGTTATGCAATAATCTGGACACCACTGCTTCAATCTTGATGAAAAATTTAGATACATTCAGGGAAATTATGTGTGTGCGTACCAAATAAAAAAATGAATGCATTGATTGGCCTGATGAGGGCGCTAAAATTACAGTTAAAAGATGAACTGTGACCTTAAAGTCCTCATATTAAAATAACTTTTTCTGGGATTTTTTTTTACATATTTAAGAAATAATCAGTGACCAACAATTACAAATGATATACTGAGACAAAGAACGTGTCCCAGAGCCAACAAAATAAAAAGAAGGAAAAAAAAAAAAGAAATAATAATAATTAAACCGAGGAAAGACGGGAGGGAGGGAGACAAAACAACACACGCAGAAACAGACACACACAAAACACATAAGCAAGTTAGAGGTTCGGACCTCACAGAGTCAGCGATGCACCGCCACATGTCCAGAGTCTTCCCCGGGGCACCATTGATCAGCGCCGGGGAGAGTTCCAACTAAACCACATTTAAAGGGTTCACATCTGGATAGATAGGTCGTGTGGTGGTTTCTAACGGGTTGCAATCATCTTCTTTGCAGCTGTAAGTCCAGAAAACACAGCACGTTTCCCAGAGAGCTGAAAGGCTGATATTGTTCCGGTAATGCATAGTCTTTATGTGAATGCATAATTCCTGGGAGAGAGATAGCGGGCTGTCTGTGGTCGCCATAGTTACTGTGGCAGATCTACCTATAATGCGGATCAGATAGTGGATTCCTGTCATTCCTTAGCGCTGTCTGGTTTGTGTGAGGCCCCTGTCACTCTGAAACACTGATGCAGCCTCCTCCTATAGGGCCATGTCAGGAAACCTCAGATAATCTTGTTTCTTGTTTTGTGTTTTCTCTTCTGATTTCACAAATGACCAGAGGTTTGAAATCAGGTGGGAAAATGAGTCACCCACTTCATTGTAATTATTGTGCGACTACTGTGTGTGTTTTTAGGGACTGTGGAGTGGGGTAAAGCTCAGGGTCGCTTCCTGGAGCCTGAGAGTGTGGAGCCCCAGAGTAGCACGGGAATAGAGGTGAGTACAGCAGAGTTACCAGAGCAATCAGTGTCATTTAAAGGATTAATTATTAAATGTCACCGCATTATGGTGATATAGTCTGAACGTCACATTTCAAGTGTGTAATGAGTAAACTGGCTGAAGTCTAATACTCCCTTGTGTCAGCTTCCATTTGCAAAAATGAACCAACCAGCAGACTAATTTGTGGGTGCAATGTTTGTTTGCATGGCAACAGGGACTACTGAGGTTTCTCTGCTGCCACAATGAAGAATGCAACAAACAACAACACGCATTGTGACTTGAGTCACACATTGTGCCATGAATACACACACACACACACACACACACACACACACACACACACACACGCAAAACATGTGCTTTGCCTGCCATGGAGCAAAGAATGTGCTTTTGTTTTCTATATCCTCATTCAGGTTTGGCCAAGTATGAGGAAAAAGATCAAATTTTCTTTGAGCCTGGTGTTTAGTGAAGGCAGTAAATAGTTTTTGACAGGGACAGTCTCCCAGACACTGTCATTTTGCACACTATCTATCTCTCTACAGCCTTTAACGCTTTAAGACAGTTGCACTCTGATATTTAAAGATTAGAGAGAGGCATGAGAGGCTCAAAGAACTAATTATAATATAATTATTATTTGATAAAATACTTTTGATGGCTAACATCACATGTTTTTTAATCTCTTTTAGTCACTCTCCAAAACTGCAGACTTCTCCTCAGACATCTCTCAGCTCTCTAGTGGTTGATATTGAACTATGTTTTTGGAGTTGAACTAAACTTTTATCTTTTTTAGCGTACCAGATTATATTATATGGTTGCTGCAGAAAACATGATGTCAGGAGCCAAATGTTATCTTATCTGCTGTGTTTGTTCACAGTTTTTTTGATAAATCCCCTGTTGCCAGTGGATGAGATTTTAGTGGAGGAAAACATCTTGCTGTATGTGGTCACTGTTGTTGTAGCTCAAGCGTTTTAATTGAAGAAAGTGGAGGAACACCTATCTACACTTTAAAAAAAAATACAATCTGTCGCATTATTATAGTTGGGTGGTTTGTGTGAAAGCACTCACGTTTCCCGCAAAAGTAACGTAAAGGGGAAAGAATGAATCGTGTGTGTGTGTGTGTGTGTGTGTGTGTGTGTGTGTGTGTTGTGGTGTGTGTGTGTGTGGTGTGTGGTGTGTGGTGTGTGTGTTTTTTTGTGTGCTGGTGTGTGTGTGTGTGTGGTGTGTGTGTGTGTGTGTGTGTGTGTGTGTGTGTGTGTGTGGTGTGGTGTTCTCAGATAGGAAGCAATGACAGCATGCTGGCGTCACAGGATGTTTTAAACATTTAAGCCTTTTTACCTCACTTCCTGTAAGACAGCTGAGCTGTACGGCGGCAGAGTTGTGAGCTACAGGTGGTGTGACGGATGACGGGGGGTTGGAAGTCTGGATAGTGAGGAGAGAGGGGGAAGTTTGGACAGACAGACAGGCAGCCCACCAGCTGTGCCTCAGCAGCCTAGTCTGCGCTGGAATGGGGACCTGGCCAATAACAACATCAACCAGCAGCAGCAAGGCTCCTTCCACTCACATCACAGCAGCGGATCTCTTTGAGCTGCGTACAATTGTCCATTGACAGATGGAGGTCCAAGATAGGCCTCCACAGCAGCCAAACACACACGTAAACACACACGCAATGTGTGTACTCTGCCAGCAGCTTGAAACAAACACCAGTTCAAGACCTCAAGTAACCAAAATGCAAGATGGAAAATATATGGAGTATATGCGTGTTTAATTAGGGGATTTGGGGAACGCTTCACCCTCAAAATTATCACATGTACTGTATATCACTTACTCACCCTGTTTTATCTTAAATTCTTGAAGAAAATTTAGTTTTGTAGTTTTCGCATGCCTCAACAGATGAACAAAGAATCCAAAAACCGAGTCAATTATTGACATTCTATGTCAGAAATGTGACATAGAAATTATCATTTTGAGGGTGAAGTAGTCCTTGTAGCTGTAATTCTACCAGAATCCAACACCCATTATAAGGTAATAACTGTATTTAAAGGCCATGTTTTAATGACACGCAAGGATAGCTGACCTACAATGAAAGTTTCCTTTTGCTCATTTGGGAGAAACCATACCGCTTAAAATCATATGTATGTAGCTACAAAAAAAATGGCAGTAGGAAAAAGGATCAAAAAGTGAAAAATATTTATTAATTTAAATGAGGTCCTATTACAGTCAAATATCTAATTTTGTCTCAAGTAATACAGCAGTTGGAGAAATGAAAAAAGAGGTCAAAACTAAGACAGTGTGTCAGAAGTTAATGTGTCAACCAGGCAACCCTTTGACGTGTGTGTGTGTGTGTGTGTGTGTGGTGTGGGGGGGGGGTCAGATCCCTTTTGGAGACTAAATGGGAGGGAGGGGAAGTCTAAGGAGTGGCTTGTTGGTATTATGTGTGTATGTGTGGTGGTGTTGGTGGTGGTGTATCTGGGTGGCTGTGTGTATGTGTGTGTCTGAGTGTGTATGATGTGGCTCAGGGAGTAGAGTAACAGAGTAGCGGACGTCCCAACTCCAAGAAGGTTACTCCTGAGAGAGAGAGAGAGAGAGAGAGAGAGGAGAGAGAGAGAGAGGGCAGTGGGTCAGCAAAGAGAAGGTAAATGTCATTCAGATTTTTCTGCTGTTTGTCACAGACCAAACACTGCTCTTTGACTGTCTTTTATCTTTTATGCACTGAAAGGCTATTTAAACAACTTTCCTCACTGAACTACGCTTGTTTCTTACTGACAGAAGAATGGGACGTACCTGCCTCTCTGTTGGCCTTTCAGGTTTGTGTACATAATGGATTATTGCTGAGTTAGATCATTTTTCTTCACTTAAGTTAACAGTTTAACTCCAAGGATGTACTGTAGAGGTCACCTTGATGATGTATGAGATGAAACTGGGTCATTGACAATGTGGCTAATTCTGAAATGAATGCAACTTGATAAGGATTCTACTGCAAGTTAAAGACAAAGTATTTAGTCAATTAACCCTGCAAGTTGTCTTTGAGGTCACAGTTTGCATGCTGTCTAGGTGTTTTGGGAGAGGTCAGGTAGGCTGTTGGATATGGGTTGCAGTTCCAGACAGTTTTGTTTGCTCTCTGATCTCATCATAAACATGTTGCAAGAAGAGACCTGAGGAAAGAGTAATTGGAACTGTCTTAAACTGGGCCTGGCGTTTGCAATAGAGAGGGTTTAACACACTTTGGAGATGACATGTTTGAAAAAAAAAAGTACAGTAGATCCATTTTGGGAAAAAAGACCAGAAAGTAAGCTTAGATTGGCATGTGATGATGTGCAGTAAGTAGAAATGGGAATGAGGTTCGTGTGTGTGTGTGTGTGTGTGTGTGTGTGTGTGTGTGTGTGTGTGTCAATCATATGAGATGGATTATGGCTTCATGCCAGCTACTGTATTTTATTGGAGGTAAGCCGAGTGTGTGGCTCATCAGGCTGCAGTAATGGAAAAAAAAAAAGCTGCCAGGTTTATTTCTCTCTCCAACATAAAGCCATGAAAGACCCTTAAAAGGTCTGACCTTAACAGTATAGTGATGGATTTAACTTCCATGGAAAACGTAGCATTAAAACCCAGCATGTTATTCTATAGCTGATGTCAGCTGTCTGAGTTGCTTGGCGAAGGAGGTGAGTGTGCCTCAGCAATGTCTCCATTGTTTTTTGTTTTTTTTCTGTGAAGTTGAGGGTTCAGAGGAATCCAGATGGCCGACGCCTCGCTGTGGTCACAAGAGAGGACAGTTGTTTTTGTGTTTACGGGTTTAAGTTTTTGCAATTATAGTCCAACACATCAGGCTCTTGGGGCCACGTTGAACGAGTGGTTCGGTGTCAGTGTTGGTTCCACTCTGTCAGGTCTTCACTGTTTGGACCAGAGGGAAGCCACTAATGATAGCATGGTGGCTGGCAGCAGGTTCGGAGCTCTGGTCTCCTTCTACAGTTCCACTTTATCTCCCCTTTTTTTCCCTCTGCCTCACTGTCTGTGGGAAATATGTTCCCTGTGGTTTAGTGGGAGCTGTGAAATGATGGCTGTCTGTCTGACTCCTGGTTAAAAACAGGAGAGGGAGAGGAGGGGCGGGTGAGGAAAGACTTGTCCTCTCTAATTGTGTTTATGGCTCAAACACAATAATCTCCCCCTGTGACTCTTTGATTGAGTGACTCCACTCACAAGGAGAATGCCTTTTGTGTGTAACCTCTCACACTACTGCATTGTAGTGCCTTCAAGTCTTTTGTGTTGTTGCAGAATACTGTTTGTGTCCTCCAAACTCATCAGACGCTGTAATGACTCATTAAATGAGCATTCCACTAAACGTCCAATCTGCATAAGCAACATTTAGCTTTGGCTTTAAAAGCTGAGAAGACTTTGTTTTATGCCTCAGAATTTTAGTTTTTTTGCTCCTTATTGGAAAAATGAAAAGGCATGCAAAAATGTAATTGGAGCACCTTGTATGTAGATTTACACTGGTATGACGTCTCATGTAGTATTTCAATTTTCTTGCTTCTTTTGAAGATATACATTTTTTTCACAAAAAGATGGATCGCTCCTGGATGATTTTAACAGCAAAACTTTACTTATTTTATTTTAATCTCATATTGACTACATTATGTGACACATTTAATGGCGGGATGTCTTTGCTAATAACCTGAGCAGTGCCATTCCAGATTCACCTTTCCTGTTTGTGTTGCTATCTCCTGCACCAGTGCCTGATTACATTTTGTCTTCAGTGAACCGGTCCGCCCTGTAATCTGCTCAAGGTGGGGAAGCTCACAGTAAACGCAGCAGAAAGCCTTGAGTCCTAGACTTATACGATTTTCACTCTGTGCCATCCTCATGTGTGGGATGGCATAGTATACACATGGTCAACTGATTGTGGTGTGTGATTGTGTGGTTGGGTGTGTGTGCTTTCTTTGCTTGCTTGAGAGGTTGTGAATGTGTTTTCAGAAGCTTTTTGAAAGTAATACCTGGTGTTATATTTTTGGAGTATGGTATGTCCTGTATGTTTTTTTGAGATCCACCCAAACCTTTGTTGGACTATTCTTAACCCAGGTGCCTCTTGTGAAACACCTTTAAGCAGATTTTTTGCCGTGACATAGTTAATCATTTCGAATGAACTACAGAATGACACATACCACCTGAAGCTCCACATGCACAAGCTTAATGCCCTTTCATAGAATGTTTGCGTGCGTGCGTGCGGCGTGCGTGCGTGTGTGTGCGTGTGTGTGTGTGTGTGTGTGTGTGTGTGTGTGCTTTTTTGTGCAGGTGATTTTCCTGTGGAGTAGCTCAATATCATGCAACATAGGCTCAAAAGTAGTGCCGGCATCTTCATCTTTCCCCACTACATCCTGCCCTCACACCTCTCCCGTTTCCTCTCCATATGCCAAAGTACTCCTGCCTCTCCTCTGAGATCTCCCCCCTGCTGCGACTTCCTTTATCAGTGCAGGTTAGGGCCAGAGTGTTGCCGAAAATGATGAATGTTGTGCTGCAGTCAGACTGCAGGGAATCTTGAAGGAGAGGGAGCTACTGTACCCCAGTCAAGTAAGGCTGTAAAGCAGACATATAACACAGTAATGAACCATACATCAGCTGTATATGTTAGCTATTTTGGCACTCAGGGCCTCTCTCTCTCTCGCTCTCTAATGTATACAATGGAAAATAGAACAGATCTTTACTTTTCCAGCTGGAAAAGCATGTTGCTCATCATGGCTGGAGCATTTGACCTTAACCTCCATCAAAAGACTGTTGTGATCACCAGCTGAGCTCAAACAGAGGATTGTAGACTAATGTTTTCACTTTGTTTTTGATCAGAGGAATGGGTTGGCAGTTTGTCCCTAATAAAAACCGGAAGACCTTGAGTTTGACCTGAGAAACGTAAAGAGCATTACACACCTGGAGCTTTATCGAAATGCACTGAGCATGTGTGATTCTTTTTTTTTTCCTTTACAGGAGACCGAGCGGGAGAGTTACAGTGAGCGAGAGCGTATCAGATCTCCGATCCGGGAGTTACACGGCCAGCAGACACAACAAAGCAGAGAGCTGCAGAAAAGAGGTTAGAAACCTAACTCCCCACCAAACTGATTGTGATCGACTGCCTAACACATATTGTCTGCATGCTATACACACTTATCATGTTTAGCCAACACAGAATCTTTTATTATCTGTAAACATTCACCCAAAGGTCAAGTTTGGGTAAGAACTTATAACTCAAACACTGACCACCTCTGTTGCATTTATGTGACTGCATACATCCGTCTTGATGCAATTTCCTCCTCTCTGCCTGTTAAAATAGTCAGCTGAAGGAGCCATTCTCCTGAGGTGGTGGTCAGGAGGTCATATTAGTTCAGGCTCCTTCATCTAACTTTATTAACTGTTTGGAGTCAGTCACAGCCATAGGCTTAGTGACTTTAGCTTCTTAAGTGTCAAGTCAACTAATTAACCACTCTGTTAGCCTAACCAATAATAAAGTAGTATGAATGCAAGCCTTCAGACAGGGATGAATGTCCTTCGTTCACTTCTGTGCTTTGTAAACTTTGCAGGCGCGTAGCTGCCAATGAATAGCTTGTGAAACAACCAAAGTGCATTATTGACAAGTCATAAATGTTGTTACAAATCTACCTACATCTTGTCCAATTTAAACACACCAGGACAAACTATTAATTAGACATTCCTCTTCGTATAGGACACCAAATCTAACTTAGATCACCCTTGGCTGAAGATGAAAGTTTTTTTTCTTCTTTTATTTAAGCCCGGGCCTGGCTGACCTAACTTGGCCCTGAGCTCACAGCCATAATAAGTGTGTCATTCTGTGTGGCCTTGGCTGCCCTGGACGTGGCTCCCTGTGTCCTCCTCATGGACCTGGGGTTGGTGGTGGGGTTATGTGAAGCAACAAAGGAAACCCAACAGCCACACCTCTGCTAAATAAAACTGATACCAGAACAGAACTAAGGCCTAGTTGTCTTGGCGGAGAAACTCCCCACTGTTCCTTATTTATCCCTACCTTACAATTTAAACCAGGGTGAAGCTAAGGGTGAACAAAATAAGGTCACCATAGAAAAGCAAATGCGGAAGGTGCCTTTTAAAGTGGACACCAATCAACTAGGACACTAGCGTTTATGGTTGGGAAAAGACAGTGTAGCCAGGGTGGGCCGGTGGTTCTTAAATGGGCGGTTGTCTAGCAGAGGGAAAGTGGCAGAAAATAAGAGATTGACTTGGACAATAGTGGCGGCTTCTTTTTGCTCTTTGAACACAGCACAAACACATACCTCTACACCTCTACCTCGCAGACAGAAAAGCTGATATTTACAAGTTTTACCTCAATGAACATGCGTTCAACCGTACTGCAGTCTAGTGCAAACTGTAACTTGTACGGCTGTGAGTTAGCAAGTGAAATGTTTGCAGAGATGCTCAGTGGAATGTGTTGGGTGCTTCAAGTTCCCAGAAAGAGAAACTTGCTCAACTGAATTTTGACACTTGACACGTGAAGGACTGAACACAGGAGCATGTATGACCATTTATAACGGGCCTCTAGTCATGCATGTACTGTATATCAGGTCATTATCTCTCACGCAAGACCTTGGTGTGGAACTTTGGTACCATACAGGTTACTGCAACAGTAAACTATGGAGGAGGTGGTCATGAGATAAATCTGAGAGGATTAACAGAATAGGAAAAAAAGAAGACACCACTCAAAATGATGGTCATTTCTCAAACCTTTGAGTTTTTTGCGCCTGAAAATCAGGTGAATTTTACACCTACGAGACTCTTAAAAACTATTAAAATTAATAAAACGTTATCAGGAAACCTAACGTTGCTTGAACTTCTCACAGCTCAGAGACGTATGCAACCTTTAATAAAAGGTCAAGTGTGGGCATTGATCACTAAGAATGGTCACAAGCCAAGAAGGTTAAGAATCATGGGCATATCACCTAAAATTAAGTTGGCCAGCCACACTCCTTTTTTTAATGGCATAACTGGTTTCTGCATGTTTTTTATAGCCTAGCGCACGTGTGTCAAACCCAAGGCCCGCGGGCCAAATCCGGCCCCTCACAGATTTTGATCCGGCCCGCATGTCATTTAAGGTTCACGATACATTTTGTCCCACCAAGTTTTTGTCACTTTTTCCGACGTTTCGGGTGTTTTTACTATGATGGCTGAGGACCAAACTGTAAGTGAGAAGACTATGTGAGACATGCAATAATGCAGTCAAACATATTTGACTTTTTCGATAAATAAATATAAGCATGTCTGGCCCTTGTTATGATTCCCATTTTCCACTGTGGCCCTTAGTGGAAATGAGTGTGACAGCCCTGGCCTTTTTATTTTTATTTTTTTATATGGTACCATTATGAAAAGCGAATGCCAACAGCTTGGATGAGACTTTGATAGTAACAGAACATTTACTTCTTCTATCTGGTACGCCAAAGCAGAGGTGTGTTGAGCCCATGTGAAACCAAGGTCATCACCAGGCGATGAAGGGTCGAAAAGCCCGCATTGACCCGTTCACAGCAACGGCAAACACAAGCTTTCCTCGGCTCATTGCTTCAGTGTGAAAGAAGTATAAAAAAATCCATTGTTGGCCTTTGTTTGTGCTCTATATATTGACTGGGTGCAGATTGCACAACCCAGGCTGCTTTTGTAGCTATTTCAGAGCAAAAAAAAAAGCAAGCCTCTCATTACCCAGCAGCAACAAGGATTTTCCCAGAAATCACTATACAATGGACATGACAGCTTCCCGATGGCAAAAACATGAACAATAACGTGAGAGTTTGTAGAAGAAGCGATGTGTTTTGTCTTTCACTTTAGTTGAGCAGTAATTGAGTTTGGGCTGAGTGCATCATTAGATATAGACATTGCTCTCTAGTAGACCATGCATGGTGTCACATGTGGGAATGGCAGCCAGTTATTGTCCGAATCATAAACACCTTTTCTATTCAGGCCGTATTACATAATCATCTGGTTTGTTTAACCAACAACTTGCTGCCATTTATAAACCAATTGTTCACAATTTAGCGAGCATCTTTTAATAGTAGCTGTTACACAATAAATAAATAATAAAGATCAGCTGCTTTAAATTAATCCTGTCTTGTCGGATGCACACATACTTGGTGAACTCCATTTGGTTGCCGAGTTTGGGCAAACACAGGTCACACAGAAGTGTGTTCATTCATGCCTTGGTGTGTACTTGGGATGTGGGAATCTGATCCACCCTTGGTTTTCTCTGTTTTCAGATCTTTCACTCACTAAAAGCACTATAGGGTGTTAGAGGTAAAGACTTTCACAGAGGAAGGATGTGGGCAGCACTGTGTTGTTTAGAGTGTGGTTTCCTGAGGAGAGAAGGAGCAGTGAAGGAGCTTGGACAGAGGGGAGGGGAAGTACTTGTCCTATTTCACCCCCACTTCATCCTTGACTTCTTGTACTTGCTTACTACCTATGGTTAAGCCACATGCTCCCTCTCTTTAGTTGTGACCCCTCCTTCTCTTTTATGCACATCCACCGGCACAATCTCCCAAATCTTGCTCAGGAACTGAGGCCAGTCTGGAGGAAATGCCTACATCCCCTCATGTCTCCACGTGCCTCCTCTGTGATCCTCGAGTGATATTTTCTAGCCTGCCCCCATGTGGGCCTCTGTGCCACCAGAAGTATTTCATTTTCTTTGCTTCAACCTCAAACGTCCCCACCTACTGTTTCCTTTGCTCATGAACTGTAACAGTCTCTTCACTTTGGTGTACTACTGATTTGACAGGAAGAGTAGAAGTAATATGAGAATGTGTTTTTTTTTTTTTTTTTTTTTACAAAATCAGAAAGGCACAAGGTACAGAAAGGCATTCATTTGTGATTTCTGCTGCAGGCTCCAACTCAGACATGGTGTTGGTTCTGGATCACCTGGTGAAGGACGATGGCCCTGGACCTCTGCTGATCCAGCCTCAGAGAGAGGCTGCTATAACAGAGCCTGACCTGGTCCTGTCTCATCGTCAAAGGTCCGACTCCTCAGCTTCAGACCGCAGTGTGACCTCTGTGCTTTCAAGGCCCAATCTGGATTCTGTGACCTCAGAGAAGAGTCTGGGCTCAGCCTACAGAGCTCGTCTGGACTCCGGCGCCTCAGACAGAAGCCAGAGTCCCTTACAGCGTGGTCGGCTAGACTCTGGGGCATCAGAGCGAAGCGTCAGCTCCCTGTCTTACGTCAGACAAAGACTGGGCTCAGATGTCTCAGACTCCGTCAGACCACGTTTGGGCTCCGGGTCTTCAGACAGCATTGGTCTTTTGTCACGGAAACGGACTGACTCGGGTACATCTGACCAGAGTGTCAGTGTGTCCTCTGAGGACAGAAGTCCAGCAGAGAAGGTGGAGGTTGCCACGAGTGGTTCAACTTCCAGCACAGATTCAGAAACCGAGAATGTAAGCCACGGTCCAGCCAGCCTCCATGCTCGGTCCAATCAGAACCGCATCATTGACCAGGAGCAACCGATGGGGCCGTTTTTTCCAGGAGAGATCCTGCAAATGGCCTGCTCAACAGTAGCGCCAAGGGAAAAATCGACATTCAGAAACAAAAAGTAAGAGTTCAAAGTCCTTGTATCAGTCAATGGCTGTTGTTTTTGAGTCTGGGATATACAGACAGGTGACAAATAAAAGGAAAACCCTGAAAAAAAAAAAAAGAACATGTGCAGCTTCCATACAGGGTGGGGGCCACTGACTGGTTTGATGATTCTGAAAATGATCAAGACTTCACAGTTATCATATATACACAACTGAAAGGAAATTGCTTTTTCTTTTTGTGTGTTGCAGCATACATGACGTGTAGGTTACTGCGCAAGTTTGTTTACATTGTTTTTACTTCAAAAATGGATGACTGAATGTGATTACAGTTGGACTTTGGACACATCTGTTAGATAGCTCTTTCCACTCCCAATGTCAAATCACTAACTGAGGAAAAATCTTTTGGAAGAATGGTGTTCATCCCCCCAGTAGAGTTATAGAGATATCTCTATGCTAAGGTGCATTGCAGCTATTCTGGAGGCTTAATGAGACACTTCATATTGGTTTTTCTTTTAAGTTGTCCCCATCTGTATCAGTTTTAGCCAGCTGAACAGCAACAACAATACACAGTATGTATTATAATTGCGCCACTAGAGTGGGGTGATGAGCCACACGGCCACGGTCTCATGCAGCAACAGTCCAAGCTCTCTCTTTCTTTCCATTTAGTTATCCCTGATAAACCCCGACACTCCATTCTTCAGTGACACCCAGGGCACATCGGCATCCATAAACACACCATGCTAAACTCCTGTTATGTGATGTTTAACTTTTGTTACTTGGTTACACAAACAAAGTGCACCTGAGTGTCTCTGCTTCACCTCAGCAACGTGTCACTCTCACCTGCTGTCAGAGAGGGATAGACATTGTTACGGGCCAAAGGTTCTGTCTCTCTTCAGCCCACAGTACAGAGAACACACGAACACACAGAGCTGCTGTTTCTGCACTCTGTTGAGCGACGATTCCCATCTTAAGGGCTCAGGTCACCATGACGCCATCATGTCGCTTCTCTAAATGTGTTTACCCAAGGATGGCCCCGACAGCTTCTTTTATTGTTCCCTGCAATATGTGCTGATGCTCTGTCTCCTGAGAGTAATGTAAACACTCTGGGGCCCATCATGGCCCCGCTGCCAAAAAAAGAACAGAGGCCCACTGCTTCACTCCAAACACAAATGTGTTCCCATAATGAAAACACTGCTGTGTGTGTGTGTGTGTGTGTGTGTGTGTGTGTGTGTGTGTGTGTGTGTGTGTGTGTGTGTGTGTGTGTGTGTGTGTGTGTGTGTGTGTGTGTGTGTGTGTGTGTGTGTGTGGGGGTGTTTGTGTGTGGTGTGTGTGTGTGTGTGTGTGTGTGTGTGTGTGTGTGTGTGTGTGTGTGTGTGTGTGTTGTGTGTGTGTGTGTGTGTGTGTGTGTGTGTGTGTGTGTGATGAATGTGCATTGCTGCCCTGTTAAACATGGAGCTGTTCAGTATAGCAACTCTGCGGTTGTCACTCCAGGAACAGTGCATGTTTACCCTTAATCTTCTCTACGTCATCTTCTGATTGTTATGTTTCTTCGTTTTTTTCCATCTTTTTAGATGACAATTAACAGCGATCTGCCTCTCACTCGAGGCAAAGAAAAGGATTCGGGTAAGAAACTACTCAAACTCTTAGTCTTGAACTAATTAAACAATAGAAAATCAATCAACATAAATTTTGATAAAGTCCAAACATTCATAATTTCTAACCTTTTAAATTTGATGAGTTGTTGCATCTCTCTTTTTCAATCATTGTTTGGGGTCAGTACTGTTGTTTAGAAAAAGCACAAGCAATGTTTGATATTCTTGGCTCTGAAAGAATTGCGAAAGAATTTTTATAGACTAAATTCAATTTTTAACTGAAAAAGAATCAACAGATGTATTAATAATGAAAATGATACGTTATAACTCCTATATTCTCTTATAACTATATGCACAGATTCATTTGGTTTAGTTTATGGTCAATGACATTGCATTTGTCATCTTCATCAGGGGAACTTAAGTGTGTAATAATATCACACCAGATGGTTTATAGCCTGCAGGACTCCAGTATATGGAGACAATGATAGCCATTAGTGGGATTGTAAAGCGCCACTTACAGGACAAAGTGCTGAGAAGAGAGCGTGTTATAATTCCCATAATTTTCTCTCTTTTTTCACAGACAGTGCTTTTTTTCTGTGTCTATTGTTCTATAAACTGTGGTCTTCCTTCTGAGCAGCACATCTTTTTTTTTTCTTTGTGAGGATGACCTCAGTTCTTCTCCTCTAATGACTAGTGTTTTTTTTTTCCCGTTGGAGGGTCTGTGCCAAATCGTGAGCTTTGTACGCATTATCTGACAGTATTAGGGATCAGAGAATGAAAAATATCCATGAGCGGAAGATACATGTCCTGAAAAGTCCAAAAAATTGAAAGTGAAAGGCGGTGAAACAGGGGAGGTTAAGTCAAATAAAATAAAGGGGCTGGAACAAAATGTAGAGAGATGAGGGAAAAGAGGAATGGGATTTGAAGAGGACTTTTAAGGTGGAGGAGGAGCTGATGATGAGAGCAAGAGATACTATAAGTATGCTGAATTCATCCTGAATAGTGGAAGACTCTGTTTTTCTGTGATTTTAAATCCCCTCCTGCATTATGTCTTTACAGCACCTGAGAAAAAAGATGTTATACTGGAACAATTCAACCGCACCAACTCTGTACGTGATCGAATGCGTAAGTTCACGGAGCCCAGCCAGAGCCCAAGCGTCCCAGCTTTGAAGAAAGCTCCTCTGAGGAACGGAACCCCCACTGCCAATAGCAGCATGACAAATCTCTCCAGAGCCACCGAGCTGTTTACACACACAGCAGCATCCCTCAGCACATCTGGAGACAGGCCAGCAGAGCCATGTGTGGACTCCACTTCCCGCACGCCTGCCGCATCCCTTAGTCAGGCCATACCTCAGCCAAGAGGTGTGGCTAACAAACCTCTGTCTTCAGCTAGCCAATGGCAGAACTCCATGGGTGGGACGAGGCATCCAGCTGAAAAAGATGTGCAAGCCTCCAGTAACTCAAAGGAAGACAGTAGCCCAGGGAGAGCAGCTGGACAGCAGGTCACCCAAGGAGAGGCAGACCCGGACATGAAGACTTTCCTCACCATCGAGATCAAGGATGGACGCACCACCACCTCATCTACGTCCTCCCCTCTGGGCAACATCATACCCATCACCAACATGACCCCACGCATTACCTCTAATGCTCTGGGACAGAGAGCAGGTAGGAGCACCAACCAAGCACTCTAGCTCAGTCAGTGTTCAAATAACTCTCTTCACATGATGCATTATTACTTCAGGACTGGAATGACGATAGAATGTTACTTTAACCACTATGCTTTGTAGGTGAAACTAGATTTTATTGACCTTTTAAGGCTCTTTATGGAGGTGGTACATCATGTTGATCTGCAGCCCACTGCATTTCAGGCTGTAGGAATCTTAATTTAGCGTCTATATGGCTTTGCTTGCTAATAGCAACCCTTCCTCACAATGGGATCCCAGTCACTGTGGGAGGCAACTGGCACCAAGGAATCGGTCACAAGTGGGATGATGCAAAGTGCGTGGATGCGTGGGGATAGCTGTCAGGACTGAATACAAAACAGTGAGATTGTACTCAAGGGTATTTGTTAGAGTGGGCAAGATGCTGCAGTGTGGAGGGCGTGAGGTCAGTAGTCAACAGAAGCAAGTGTATTGACACAAAGGAAACATTAATTGGCTGACTCAGGCCAGACTCAATAGTAATACTATTACAGTGCAATTGAATAAGCCTAGTAGAACAACACAGTACAGTGTTTTTATTGTTCTATGCTGTAGATATTCATTGCCTGATGATAAGAAATGAAAACATGGAAATCAAAATCACAAGTTAACCAGTGGTGGCCAAGCAGTTTTAGACACTGTGGGTACAATGGGAAAGGGCATAGGATCCGCAGAAAAAGTGGTAGAACGTTCTGGAATTGGTTGTGCCCATGGTTGAGCCTTGAAAGGTCAGCAGCAACTAGGTCAAAGTTGAAATTATAGCTGGGCAATATATTGATATTGTGATATGAGACTAGATATTGTCTTAGATTAATATGGCATAAGTGTTGTCTTTTCTTGGTTTTATAGATAGATAGATAGATAGATAGATAGATACTTTATTCATCTCAAAGGAAATTTTAGGCATCCAGTAGCAAGACAACCATAACACAACAAACACATATACACACATATGTCACACGTACCTAAGAATACAAAATTAAATTAAAAATCACTCACAGAAATGCAATTACAAAGGTGAGATAGTATTGTAGACTTTGTGTAGTGATGAGTGAAAAAGTGAACAAAATAAAGGCTGCATTACAGTAAAGTTATGTCATTTTCTGAACTTACCAGACTGTTGTATTATTAGCCTTTACCCACTTAGTCATTATGTCCACATTACTGATAGATTATTTATCAAAAATCTCATAGTGTAAATATTTTGTGAAAGCACCAATAGTCAACTCTACAATATTGTTGCGGTTTTGATATTGAGGTATTTGGTCAAAAACATTGTAATATTTAATTTTCTCCTTATCGCCCAGCACTAGAAATAATTTGAACTTTAAGCACAGCCCACGGCGACAGTTCCGACGGCAAGGGTAGGGATGCGCCTAGCTGGGCATCACCTCTCTCCCCATAGGAAAACCAGGGAACGGCCAGCACAGAGCAGTTTCACCGCGTAGTGTGTGTAGCCCGGTTTAACTTCTAGGCCGGCCGTTGGGGCATAAAATAACTTTTATTGAACAAAATAGCAGGACAGTTTTCCCTGGAACATGGTGGCTGATGAAGGACTAAAATATATAAATATCTTAGTGCATAAGATCAAAACACGGTTGCTCACCTGGAATTGTTTAAAAACTAATGCATTCATCAGTCACGTCACACTGTAAAACACTACTTGCAACTTTTAATCACTAAAATATATAGCCTTTTGTAGGTGTTAGAGAACCACAGCGACATAGTGGCATAGTACTTAGATGGTGTGATTTTCTTTATAGTCAAATAATTATTAGGCATGTTGGGCAGCGGTACAGTCTCCTAAAAACACATTGTTCCTGTACATGTACATACTCAGCACAGCACATACTCATAGTGTAAACGGTACCTGCAGGGATTCATTAATTGCTCTAAACAAAAACATAAATAGCTTGAATCTGTCTTGAGTCTGTTTCAGAAGCAGAGCTGCTGCAGCTGCGATTACTTTCTGTCCAAACAAGACTCTTAAGTTTCAGCTATTCCCAGCAACCGAGACCTCCAACCCAAACTGTTTATTTAAGACTCAAGCTGGACCTGTGCGATTACACCTCTTAAAAACCAACACCCCCGACATATTCTGGCTGCCCCACCAGGCTCCTTCTTGAGGGTCCCACAGTTTTTTTTTACAGCTTCAGTTTGCTTTAATGGTTTTGAGCTCCTTTTTTGGGAACCTGCCTGTCTCCCACTGACCAAAAGCTGGGATTATGTCTCCAGTTTCTTTCAAAAGTACCTACCAATAGTGCTAAATGTACACAATGCTGACCTGGTGTGCATCAATCCTGTATTTTAACATACAGCTTGACAGGTCACAAGGAAATGCATTTGCGTACTCTTGCAGGCAAATGAAGAGGGCTGTTTATGTTAAAGGTGGCGTCATCTACATTTTCTCGCTTGGCTCTCATCAGACATGAGACAGTGTTGTTTATGACACTATGGCTATGGCAGCTTATGCAACGGACTAATGGCCACCATATGGCACATGGGCGCCGGGACAGTTATTGTTCTTATTCAACCCATAGCTGTGGACTATATCTACCTGAAATGAAATGTTTTATACATAGAATCCATATGAATTTGTCTCTTCATTATGTCTGTTTCAGAGTTGACCCTGGGCCTCAGAGCTACACCGTTCAAGATCTCCTCTTCCAGCTTCTCTTCTGGATCATCCATCAAGGTACAGTCTGCCTTTGCAAATTATATTCTTGTAAATTACTAAAACATTGAGGCTCTGGAGAATCTGGGGACAGAACCTGACAAACAAATATCAAAACCGCTTTCCCAGTTCCTTCCAATTAAAGATTTACACTTTGTTTTCATCCACTATTTCCTTCCCAACGGACTCAATTGAATTCCACTGTGTTTTTGCTGCGTCCCTGTCACAGCAATCACCTAGAAAGGCCTGAGAAGTAAGTGAGCCAGGACTATGAAAGACAGACAGAGTGTGAGAAAAGGAGGGAGAAGAGGGAAGAACAGTGTTTATCAAACACAGAGTGGGTAGCCAGTGACATCTGTCCTTGTAGGGTATGTGAAGGAGAGAGAGGGAGGTGCTCCGGGCATTCCTAGTTTTTCTCTCAGCAGGCCATACCCACTGAGATTTATCTCAGTCCCGAATCACACCTGTCTGTCTGCATGCACACCAATTGCTCCCCAGCTGCATCAAAACACATGTTGACACAAGTTCTTTATCGCATCTTTTCTCAGGGGGCCAAAACCTAAAAGGTCAACTCTTGCCTCTCAATTTACATACTGTGATAGGTCAGGAATGGTTAGAGTCTAACTAATCCCCTCCCGTCTCACAGTGACCTCTGGGAGAACAGTTAAACTCCCATTTTCCTCATTCCTTATAACCTCCTTGTTCCTCCATGAAAGGAAGTGTCCTCATGAATGGAGAGTGGGGAATTGAAAGGGTCAGGAGAGGAAAAGTGGTGTCCTGTGTACTCTTAAATGGCTGTGTATTCCAGCCCCTCGGTCTAGCGCTGCTGTAATCTGGCTATGGGATCAGGGAGCTGGTTAATTAGGGCTGAGGGAGGCTCCACAAGGCTGCGGGGTAAATTGAAGGTTTTGGAATGAGACTCCATCAGATATGCTCTTGTTTAGACGCAGAAACACAAGGGCAGGTACAAACTAAGATACCACAGCAAAGCCTTGTAGAAAAAGGATTTTGTAGGAAGAAGTGGATAAAGATTCTGCAGGAGATGATGTTTATATTTGTCTGAGCTGAGTGCTGCTACAACCTTACCATTACGCCATGCAGGTAACGTCTTTGCGTGTGTGCTCACATCGGTTTGACATTACTAAACATGATGTATGTTAAATTATGCTAAAAGAAACAAATGCTGTCCGCATCACATAATCTTCTTTTTTTTAATTAAAATAGTTTATTTTTATTTTTGATTATAGCCAGTCACCAATCATTATTCTAGCCTTAAATTGTTCCTATCCTGCTGACTGCAAGGCTGAGATTCACATACATGGCTAACCAACAACTGCATCTTCATTGTATAAACCCATCATGAATGCATTCATTCATGAACAACAAGGCTATGACAGTAAGTAAGTCTTTCTCTTCTTGTCATTCTTGATGCCAACTGTTGATATTTCACCTGCTCATGTTTTCCCGTACAAACACTGAGCCTGAATGACTTGGTAGGTGAGATTGGTTAGCATCAACCAGAGGGGAGGCAGCTTAGTTACCTTCAGACTGATCTGGAGACAATTCTTCCTCTGACTTTCCCTGGTTCAGTCAAAATGCAAGGTTGTGTGACAGGTTAGGGGAGAATTCATGTGAAAGTAGCTTAGACAAGTACCCATTCACATTAGTGTATATGTTCATTATAAGGGTGTTCAGATATCAAAGTAGTGCAATTTGACTTCTAATATGTTCTTCCTGTTTAGTTTTTGATTGTTGTTTATTGACCACACTGGTTCCTGTCTGGGACTCTGATCTGTTTGGGTGGTCTGGGCTTCTCTTCGGTGGTCTAACTTCAGCACTCACAACATCCCCTATTTCTTTTATGGTATTTTTTTTTAAATTTCAATGAAGCAAGTTGTTCTGGCAGTGGATTGCCTATAAATTGTAGGCAACCTGCTATTCTATTTGAGAGTCAATGAAGTGAAACATTTGAGATAAAATAAGCAGTGGAAAGACAAATGTGGGCTAAAGAGACGGGGCTGCTTCTTGTTATTTCTTCTGAAAGCAACATTAAGATAAAGTTAATGGCAAGTTCAAGATGCTTGTAGTGTTTCAGTGCAGTAAGGGGAGTTCATTTCAGACAGTTAAGGCCAGCCGCTGAATATTGATGCCTCGGAGTGGTCACAGCTGCTCATATTCATCTCAGCTGTCCGTCCATGCCGACCACTGGGGCTCGGGCTTGAACACAAATATAAACAATGCATTAGCTTAATTACCAGAGTGATGACAGGATAGTGGCCATGGCGATTACTGCCAAGCTCTGGGTCACACTGGTAAAGTGCTGCTGCGTGAGGATGGACACACAGGCCCACGGTCAGTGAAAGATTCTCACGTCGCACGGAGGAAGAAGGACCCCATTGTTAACATACCGCTGATCCATGAAACATGCTGGTTACCCAACCAGTTCACACTGTGTCACAGATTTAAGCTTGGTCTGCAGACAGAGGAGAAAAAGATGTGAGATTATCTAAATCTAAGACGGCAATAAAACATCATTTAGACATTAGATTGTTTTCCTCATGTTGGTTCTTCTTTAGACAGAAATCTCTGCATTGCTTTATTTTTGACCACTGTTTGGAAGCTATTATTTTTTTAGAAAATCTTTTACATAATATCTTTTGTAACATAGTGGCTGAGGGTTCACAGTAGCCATAGACACGGTCACATACGTAAGAGAAGAGATACAGTTTATATCACTTTCTGCCATAATTGGAAATACAGACCCATATACATGCAGAATATTGTTGTGTGTGTATGTACTTTCAGTCTTCATTTGTCATGCTCTCTGTCTTTCTATATACTGTGGGTAAAGTGTGTTAGTGCTTTGATGCATGGTTACACTAGAGCCATGTCCTTCTTGGGTTTTGACCCACTTTCCCTGCTGCCAGTCACATTTCTCTCCCTCGAGGTCCGATCGTTTTTGGAAGCTGATTTGCTTACCTGTAAATCCCAGGAGAGACCACTGTTGCCCTCTGCCAGCCTGGGTTATTTTGAGCTTAGATTCATGCGCTGTGTTTATGTGTTTAGATCATTAAAAACTTTTGTTATACAGTCATGAGGACCATTTGAATTATCTTCATGGTCCGCAATATGCCAATAAATTGTCAGGCATTTCAAAGATGTACTTGAGCATCTTATACTATGAACAGCGTTACACACAGACTTCTGTCAGCGCTCTTGGAGAGTTCTTAATTTATCACAACAGCACTTGAAGTATCCACGTGAGCAGCAGCTGGGCCCATGCTGCTTTGTCAGTAAGCCTAAAACAAAATATTGGAAGGGCTGCATTGACCTTCCCAACATCCTTGCTGAGAGGTGTGGAGAACAGGGCCCCAGCTCACCCTCACTAGTCACCCTTTCTGCTGTGTCCTGGCCCTAGCATGTTGTCCTTCATGGACTGATCTTCCCTCTGCCTTGAATCACAGCCATGCAACACAACTGACCTGATTAGTCACGACGCACTTGCATTTAGTCAGAAAGCGATTTTATGAGGCGTGAAACACTAACGTGTAACTCTACTCAGGCCAGCCCTTGATTCACACATAAACCCCTTGTCGCCTGCCAATTGAGGTGTGAAGGGCAACGGCTCTAAATAAAAGGAAAATTCAAAGAGGGAGGGGAGAGTTTTCTGAATTGTTGCCACTACTATTCCCCCACTGGCCTCCACCGATGCCCCAGGACTGACTCAGTGGAATGATGGTGGGCCAGGAGATATATAGACATGTCCATGGCACCTGGAAATAAGGAGGTGGGGCTACTGCTGCCTGGGAAACAGGATTCCTTGCATGTTCATTGGCTCTCAGGCTGTTGGCCAGTAAATAAGGGAGATTTGTTAGGGGGTATAAATAGCGTGCATTGTTATGGAAGGTCTCTGTAGACCAACAGACTGAGAGGACACCTACACTCACATCTGAGACCACAACCTTTTGATTTCTCAGATCTTACACCCCAACTTTAGTTTTTTGGGATTAAAACTGACTTTGGCCAGTGTGATATTGAGTGCAGTTGCTCTGGCCATGCCTGGAGTAAACCTGGACTTCCTCCCAGCCTTACAGGCTTCAGAGGCTTTGGGCAGCCCAGATAGCGCTTGTGCCGAATCTGGCCTGGAAGAAGTGATTGGTGATCTGCTTGCTCAGGAGGAGGCAAAGGATGAAGAGGAGCCATTTTGCCAGAGAAAATTTGAATTAACACTACAGTGTGCAGTGGGGGAGATCCATAAGGACCTGCAAGCCTTTGGGAACAAAGTGGATGCCCGTCTGGAGGAGGCTGCAGCTCAGGTGGGTCCTCTGGCCGAGGCCCTTGCCAGGCTGCAGGCGGAGAACCAGAGAGTGAGGATTCAGCAAGAAAGGCTGGTGAGACAAGTGGAGGCCTTGTGCCAGGCAATGGGGCTGCCTAATACCTTACTGCATGTAGTCCCCAGCAGGGAAAGCTCACCTACAATTCCATGTGAAAACAAAACATCATCCAGAGATTCTCAATCCTCATCCAGTGATATTCTAACATCAAGCAGGGATCCTCCAGCCTGGACACCCCAGGACCCTGCACTTGAAGCGCCACATGATCCTTCATCCTGTACTCCACACGATTCTCCATCCAGTGCAGCTAGCATTCTCCTGGATGCTCCATCAAACATACCCCAGGAACCTTTATCATGCCCCCAGGACTCAGACTGTGTACCTACTGGGACAAGCATACCTCAGAAATCAGAGCCTTCACCTGTCCCTCACCCCCCCACCTTTGCAACCCGCCGCTCCCTCTCTGCTCCTTCTGTGATGGCAAACATTTCCTGCAACAACAGCACGGTACCACTCTCTCTTAATGGTTCTGATCATGGCTGCTTGTTAAATCAGAAAAGCTGCGTGAAGAATGGTAATGTCTTTTGTTCCAGTGTTGAAAATACATGTGGAGCTGGCCATGAGTACTTTTACGTGCCTTGCTAATGACACTCTTGTGTTCTTGCTCACTTACTTGGTGACCTGCTGTTCCATCTCTCTTAGCTTTCCATTGGTTTTAATCTCACATTCTATCCTTACTTCTTTTAAAAAATAAATAAAAAAGGCTGTCTCAGCTGTTAGTCAGTTTTGACAGATTGTGTTTATGTGGAGGACTTCACTTCAGTCTGTCACAGAGATATTCAAATCCTTCAACACCATGCTTTTCTGATCCCGGCACTCATGTGTTTCTACATGCAAGTGTGAGTGGATACACCGCCTGTTGGAGGAAAAAAAATGACCATGTTTTAACAGTAACAGTGGCCCTGACCTATATTTTTCCACTTTCAGATCATCCATAAAGTTCACTTTGGCAGAAACATGAACTTTTTTTCCTAAAAAGTAGCCATAAATGAATAGGTTTTACTTGTCTGGCTTCGAAACAAGAATGGGATTTAAGGTCTTATGTACATGGTACGTGGTACTTGTGTACCGTTCTAAAGATTGATGTACAGTTTCATGACTGATAGGTTAACCACTCGGCCCTCATCTTTAGCCTTGTTTGTTCTGTGTACTCTTATAATCCCATGACAAACCCTGGGTGTGTGTTTGTGTACACTGGTGACATTTTGATGTATATTGAGTATTTGCTGCATTATCTTCAGTTATTCAGCCAGCCAGTGTTCATATTCCTGTCTAATTAATTGTGATAATGAGGGATGAACTTATCTTATCTGTTTTTGCCCTGGTGCAACATCAGCTATTTCTCCCATATCAGCTTTATGTAATTCTGCTGGTGGAGGCTGTATTGCTGGTCTAAGTGATGAATCAAAACATTTCAGGATTGTAGCCCTTCTCTCATTGGAGAAGAACTAAATAAAAAAAGCATTTACTCGGATGCTGAAAACTATCCTGAAGCTGAATTAAATTATGACTTGAGCACTAAGGTTATCTGGGATTTTTCTCACCCCACTCACATTCCCTTATTGCCTCAATCAGAGGCCTTGTTTGGCTGTGTTGGGTCCCAAAACATTCCTCGTCGGTCAAGTGCCTCTCAGTCCACTCTGTCCCATGTCCAAAAAAATCTTAAAACCAGTGGCCACCCGTAATCACACAATACAGTGGCTGCGCTGGGCATTCTCCCTCCCTGGTGAGACCTGGCCCTGGAGGAGGGCCAGGCAGCTGTGGATAGGGACGGTGCCAGCTGTCTTGAGCTATATCTGGACCTGGACTCAGTTACAACGAAAGCATTAAAGCCACAACTAGAGCTTAAAGTCTGCCGCAGGCATTCAGCAGCATATGTAATGAAAATGTAAAAAACACAAAACTGTTTTCTGTAGGATTTATGGTCACAACCTTTAATGTTATGTTCTCTTGGTGCTCTGCTTCCTTTTCACTCCCACGCTCACCACTCCTTCTTTGGTGTACATACCTTCTCCTTAGAGTTTATATTTGCTAATGCATTGTTCCCATCTTCCAGCCATAATGGTGTACCGTACCTGTCACATAAATGTTTGCTTCACAGCAGCTCTGTATCATTTAGACACTCAGTGTGTCAGTCACACTCCATGAACTACAGTAACAGTAACTTGGCAGTGGTGCTCTCCCTCTCATGTCCTCGCTGTCACCCTCTCTGGCATGGAAGAAATGATGAGACGTGGTGAGCTGGCAGTCTTGGTCTTCACACATTCAGGCCTATTATGGCGGCAGCATATTTAACCAAAATCCTCTTGTGCTCCTCCTCTCATGTTCTTATTGTCAGCAAGCTTCAGTTATGTTTTTTGTTTGTTTTTGTTTTTATAAACCCCATGCTTATTTCATAAGTGTACAACTTAAAAGCCTGAGCTCCAGGTTAGGGGATTCGTCCTTGTAAGAGCTCTCAGATGACATTGCACATATCCAACTATGGTCACAGTTTGCATGAATTTAAATGCACATAGAAAATGAAATTGATTATTGTAACTGTGCTTTTTTTTTTTTTTTTTTTGCATGTCTGTGTGTATGTGCTCTTGCTCACGCTGTGTGTTTTTGTGTTATGTGACGTGTGCAGATGGAGACAGAGCCCGTTGTGGCGTCTGAGCCGGTGTTTTCAGCTGGACCGTCTGCCCAGGTGGCGTGTCACGTCCCGGCCATCCCCAACGGCTCCAGCGCTCGGGCCCAACTCGACGAGCGTTCCGGAAAACTGACTGAAGAACAGCTGGCTGCTATCGAGGACGAAGAGCTCCTTGACAAAATGGTACTTCACACCCAAGTTATAATTCTGGGTGATTTAGATTTGAAAGCACCACTTTGTAACAAATACAGCAGCTTTAGTCATGCAGAATGTTTGTGTATTAACACTGAATGTCTCACTATGTGAGGGTGTGTTTGGAAAAGTCGTGGTGTTGTGTGTATGCGCAATGCTATGTTACAACTGCATGCATAAATAGAGCCATGCTTCGTTGGCTTTTTGTAAAGATTGACCTCATTGTTTTTTTTTCTTCCACAGCTTGATGAGTCAAAAGACTTTGAGGAGAGGAAGATGATCCGTGCAGCCTTGAGAGACCTTCGCAAGAGAAAGAGAGGTAACAACAATCTTCTACCTGGTATTCCAACCACATCAATGCATTTGCTCCGTCATTTTATCATGACAACTGCTTTCTTTCAAATCATCAAAGGTAGACACATCGCCATTATAATCAAGCCTGATGATTTTAATTTCTGTATGATTTATATCCATTCTGCCCTCAGAGGCCATGCTGGGATGTACTCAAGAGGAGATAGGTAGGGCAGGTTGGTGTGCAGTGTGCATTAACAATTGATACTTGCTTGCATTTGTCTTTTTGTGTGCACCGTCCTGTCATTGTTGGCCCACAACAGTTTATCTCTTAGACCTCTGTGGTGGATGATGACGGATTTGTTGTTGTTTTATTAGTGCATGAATCCTGGTTACCCACTCACCTCAGTGTGCTGCAACATTGTTGCCTAAACATGTACCACATTTGGTGTATTCTCTGTTTTGCTGTGAGCACTCGCCATAGGGTTTCACCAGGCATCTGGTTGCATTAGGCAGACAGTTGAACCTCCGTATTTGATTCCAAGATCTGTAAAGGTTCAGTGCACTCAGTGGCATGGAGCATACAAAGGGCAAAAAAACCACTGCATATTAAGTTTAAATAATGCATACTCTCAGGTAAAAGCTTTAGGTAGCACTGCAGCGGTTAAGGTATCAGTATTCTGGACTTTGTTGAACTTGGCACAGCCTTCCACAGAGAACGGTCAGAGTGTGTTTGCTCTCTTTGATCTGTGATGCTTGCGCAGTACATACTACTTGACAGCTTTGGCTCAGCTCCGAGCCTCCCATGTGTGGGTGTTTGTGTGTTCAGAGGAATTTAACAGTACTGTGGAAAAATAAATCCTGAAATGTATCGCTTCAAATTTGGAAGCCCTGTTTTAGTCCATCTCTGTGGCAGTCAGATGATACGCTATCCGTTTGTTTAAGACCTCTTGTCCTCCTCCTCCTCTTTTTCCACTTACATCATCTCTCCACCTCTCTGTCCCTTCTCTCCGTCCCCTTCTCTCCATCCCTTCTGTCCTCTCCTCCACACCAGACCAGAGAGAAAAGGAGCGCGACACCCGTCTGCAGGAGCTCCGGCAGCAGAGAGAAGAGCGAACACAGAAAGGCCGTGCTGGTCTCGGAGCAGGAGAGGTGGTGATGAGGAAGGTGGAGAAGTCAGCGGATGGCTCCAAACTCAGTCAAGTCACCAAGACGGACCGCTTTGCTTCATCTGGTAGTTTTTTCTTTTCTCTTTCCTTCCTGCATTTGTGAAATCTTCTTTTGAACTTTTTGTGACTTGTATTTTAACCACTCACAGTGACTTGTTATTCACAATTGCAAGACACAAAAGGCATCTTGGGAGGTAAACGTTAACAGTAAAAGCAGATGAAAAACAAATTGTAAGGATACTGACAGTCATGAAACAGATATGTCCAATATGTACATAATTTTAAGTGTTTGTGTTTACAGATGATGGGAGCCGATCAACACGCAGCACTCTCGTCGAGGCCAGTTATGTGCAGAAAACAGACAGTGAGTCATTACTTTATTTCTCTTAAAATTCATTAGTAGTATTCAAATAGTTATTACAGTCATATCACCAATATCGGTCATATGTCTGTGTTTTTGTTTATCATCTCAGGAGGGACAGTCCAGTCAAAATCATTCAGCTACAGCTCTTCCACGTCATCCTCCTCCTCCTCCTCCAACACAAGCAAAAAAGTGGGCAGGTAGGTCAACATCAGCACAGTAATTACACTAAATTTACAATCTGTGGACTTTCACAGCTTAACTTTCTGTACGTGTCCCTGCCTCAGTGTGTTTGATCGTGAGGATGACACATCGTCTCGCAGCGGCGGGTTAGCCGCGGTGGAGCGAAGGCAGGCGGAGAGGCGCAAGGAGCTGACGAGGGCTCAGACTCTGCCGAAGACCTCGGCCATGCAGGCCCGCAAGGCTATGATAGAGAAGCTGGAGAAGGAAGGAGGAGGGTAAGGATAAACCGAGAGGTATAACTACCAAAGAAAGAAAAGAAGCAGGTCGAAGCAGCTAAATATTAACACAAAGCTTATTTTTCTTATAGCCCTGGAAATCAGGCGGTCGCCAAGGTAAACAAGGTCCAGGTCCAGCGTTCCACCAGCTTTGGCGTACCCAACGCAAACACCATCAAGCAGATGCTGCTCGACTGGTGCCGTGCCAAGACCCGCTCATATGAGGTGAGCTAACCCACCCTGGCAACCCACTGTGTGTTTAGTGCTCATCTGTGATTTCAACCAGTGAAGCTGTAGCTGAACATTGATGATTAAGACAAGATAAGCTGGGATAATATTTTCCTGCTTTTGGAATCTTTCCATCACTTATTTGGAATTTGTCTTCTCCCTCAGCATGTGGATATTCAGAATTTTTCATCCAGCTGGAGTAATGGCATGGCATTTTGTGCCCTGGTGCACAATTTTTTCCCTGAATCCTTTGACTACGCCTCCCTGAGCCCCAGCAACCGCAGGCAAAACTTTGAGGTGGCCTTCAGCACTGCAGAGTGAGTACACACAAAAAAAAAAAAACACGTTTGTCCCAGTAACATGTCCACTAACCACATCAGTTCTGTTGTTGTCGTTAAGTTTTGACTGTAAGTGAGAGCATTGTTGGAGAAACCACATCCGCTGCAGTGAGCCTTCATTTTTCTTACGCTTGGAAGAAAAATTTGAAGAATATGAGGAGCAGAAGAAGCTACGTGCAGGCTTAGCTTTCCTTAAAGATAGAAACATTATCTTCCAACCAAGGCTGTCGTGGAGTTAATGCACAATGAAAATCAAGCAATCCAAGCCATTTTTCCAAACATTCATTTCCCTTTCTTTGCATCATACAGGTTTTTCACACCCATCTCTTGTTTGTCTGTAAAATCCCATTCTAGCTTTTATTCAGTTTGGCCAGCATCTAATTGAGCCTGAAGTACAGAGACGGACGGAAAACACATGGAAGCTCCTGCACTGGTGTCCGAGTGTTCATTAACCTGTCTCTCCCAGGCGTCTTGAACCACCTCAAGGCTACTACTCTAATTACTCCACCTCTAAACCTCCACTCTCCATCTGTCCTCTACTATGAGTAACTGCTGTGACACCCTCCATCCCCTCTAAACCAGAGACCCATGAGCAAACCCTGCCCCAACAACCACCAGGTTAAAAAAAACAAATGGACAAGCTCTTGGCTATGCCCTCAGCATTTCCTCTCCTTTTACTCCTAATATCCTCTCATTTTCCTCTCTCTTTCTCATCCCTCTTACATCACACCATTCTGACGTGTAATGCCCCCTCACCCACCATTATGTGTGTGTGTACATGTGTGCTATCACATGCTCCCAGTAGCATAATGTCCATGCTGATATGATGTATTATTCATGCTCTCAACACCGGACTGTCACCCAACCACAGCCCCTGCATTTCCACCTTTGTGTTGCACTATCACTCACTTCCCTGGGCACTCCTGACCCTCCCAGCAGTTTGCTGTTATCTGGAATCCCAACACACACACTCTCACACACACTCCATCCTGTGCACCACTGTGTTGTTTTTAGAGTCACCATATGGTTGTCTTTGTTTAGTTTTTAGTTTGCAGAATCCTTGTTGTTTTTTTCAGCGTGTATTGTACATAGTCATATTGAAATGGTCAAAAGTTTCACAGGAAAAAAACAACAAAAAACAAAAAGGCTAAATGAGCTTCACCTGACGCTCATTTGACGTTTTGTTTTGTCTTACGTGTGTGTTTGTGTGTTTGCCACATAATGTACGTATCATGATGTTCATGAAGCATGTCAACTCATGGATATATTTGTGAACACAGAGAATGTAATGTTATTGTTTCTTTTTGTGTCATTTCTCTCTCCCTTTGTCTCTTCACCCTGAATCTTTTTTTGTTTTTGGCTGCTCACTGCTTTATCTGTTTTTTCCCCCTTGTCCTTCCTCTCTTTCCCACACTATGTCCACTATCTCTGTCCTGGTCCTTCTTTCTTATTATCATCTGTACTTCTCCCTTCTCCTCCTTCTCTTCTTTGTTTCTATCTGTTTGGATCTGCCTTTCCTTCCTGTCCTCGTTCTCTCCCCCCCCCCCCCCCCCCCCCTCGTTGGGTGCGGGCACAGGAAACTAGTGGACTGTCCCCAGCTGTTGGATGTGGACGACATGGTGAAGATGCGCGAGCCGGATTGGAAGTGTGTGTATACGTACCTGCAGGAGTTCTACAGAGGTCTGGTGACGAAGGGCCTGGTTAAAACCAAAAACTCATCCTAGAGTCGCACCCCGCCTAAAACTGAACCCATGGTGAGAGAGGGGGCAAACCTACGAAGGAACCTTACTTTGGTTCTGA
This sequence comes from Etheostoma spectabile, assembly GCF_008692095.1. Taxonomy (NCBI): domain Eukaryota; kingdom Metazoa; phylum Chordata; class Actinopteri; order Perciformes; family Percidae; genus Etheostoma; species Etheostoma spectabile. The sequence continues at coordinate 7,364,268 of NC_045737.1, forward strand.
GAGACAGGATGTGTGTATGAGTAGGTGTGAATGCATGTTTTAGGCAGCTACTAGGATTTAATTAAAACGTGGCTGTTCAGAAAACTCCTTTATTGGACACTTTTGGATATTTGATCGTTCATGTTAATCTGAAACTACTGAGGTCCAAAGTACCAAACATGGTATGCGTGTGTGTGTGTGTCCATGTGTGCATTTCTGCATAGTCAGACTATGGCCCAGGCAGAGAGCCAGGACCATCTGCAGCTCAACACTTTAAAAGGAACTGCTGTATCACAATGTTTCAAACAGAGAAGTTAAGAAACAAAGCAGAGAACAGAAAGGCTTTATTGTCCACTGACTTTTAATTAAATGTGAATTTACAGGTGTTTATGCTTGTGAAGCATTTTGAAGATGGTGTAAATAGTAAAGTGCAGAATGACCCCATGTCTACAGTTCCTTAAAAAACAGAATAGGTTTTATGTAGTTGACATTAATTTTCTCATGTGAGGGATTTGCCCTCGTGCTGTTCCTGTTACTCTACACTCTATTTGTTTGGGATGTCTCAGAGTGACTGTATATGGAGATATAATGCCGCCCTGTGGTCACTCCCTGCATAGCTCACATGTGAGGTCTTTGTTCCTAAAAACTGTTTATTAAAATGCGCTGCATTACTGAAGTTTATTTATAGAGAGCTTTTAAAGGGTTTTCCACACTGTGCTTTAGAGAAAACAGAGACAAATGTGGATTTAAGTGTGTGTGTGTGTGTGTCTGTGTGTGTGTGTCTGTGTGTGTGTGTGTCTGTGTGTCTGTGTCTGCGAGCAACAGTTTGGTTAATGATCAAGAGATTAAATGAATGAATAAACATCTGAAGAGAATATCCTTCCCTCTGCTCCATCTCAGGTCCTCTACCATCCTCTCTGTTCATCTTCCTCTTTCTCATACACACTCTCTTGTATGCTGTTCCTCAGGAGCTACGCCAACTGCATGCCTTTGCTGGAAGTGGAGGACATGATGATCATGGGTAATAAACCCGACTCCAAATGCGTCTTCACCTACGTACAGTCTCTGGTCAACCACCTACGCAGATACGAGATGTCCATGGGTCGGCCCTGTGACCTCTGACCTGTGCTCAGTGAGGGTTCAGCCGTGACGTGGCATCACCCCTAATCCTCCCCTCCCCCCCCCCCTCTCCTTCCCTCACCCCTCCCCAGCTCCATCTTCACCTGATGACTCACCTCTGTATCGACAGCCTGCATCACAGAGTTGCTCATCTTTGATGGACAAGTTGGGGAGGGGGAGTGTCTGTGTGTGTTTGTGTGTGTCTGTGTGTTGTGACACAGAAATAGTTTGTCGATTTTGCTTGTTTTTATTCTCTGCAGCAGTGATGTGTATTCATTTTTTCACGTTAAGTACACCTTTCTCCAGCAAGAGACCGCCAACGTTTTATAACACTACCTTTTAAGCTTTAAAATTGTACTTTTTTGTACTCCGCTTTTTACTCTGTAATATTTAACAGGCAGTAACTGTGTCACTACGCCAGTGTACCGAAGAACACATCAAGAGAGAAAAGAGAAATATTTTTATAGTGTTTCTTCTTTAAGTTATTTATACCTCCATTTTTCTCTACTACACTTTTTTGCTAGCATTTCTGTTGGTGATTACACAGAAGAAGAAAAATACACCTAACCATATATTGCATTCATTTCGGTACTTGTTTAACTTTTACTAAATTCTTGAAGTATTTCAATTAAGTTATTAGAACAGGTATGTTCTTTCTTCATTGGTATAAGTAATCTCACTTTTCTGAACTCTACATTGCTACTGAGAACATGTTTCAGATTATTTGAACATTGTACCTCTCTTGTATCACTGTTTCATCATAATATAACAGCAGAAATGTTTTGCAGTCAAACAAGTTTTTTATTCAGGTAGAAAGAAAAAAGTAGTGGGTGGTAGTCAACAGCTGCATTGTATCATTACTTGGTGTTTCTTACTGCTTGACTGACAGCATATGTACAAACAAGTGTGTCCAGCAGTGCTGCCATCCCCAGCATCACTGACTTGCCCTGCCAAACACACTCGCACACAGCTCTTTTAGAGGGCTTCTTATTTATGCTTGAGTAGATCTTTTTGAAATATATTATGTGTTGTTTTGTTAGTGTGCACATTAAGCTTTCAAAAGCTTAAAGTGAGTCAATAAGCTCAAGCTATCACGATGTTTTGTGAAACTATTGGGTCACACTTTTTGAACGAGTTCACGGGCCCGATGAAAGCCGGCTTTCTGTTTAAACGTGAGGAATCATGACTGAACATAACTGCCAATTGTACATTTTACAACATGAAGCTAATGAAAACATTTTTAAATGAAGATTTGTTTTCCACTTGTAAAATTAAGATTTATTTGAGAAGATGTTGAAAATCTGATTGTTTCAGAGCTGATTTTGATGAAACTTATTTCTCAAAGCTCTGTTTTAGTAGATTTAGAGAAATTATTTGACAATTATCACTGCTGCCCACTGACATACCTGCCACGGAGCAGTGAGTTCTGTACATAAGAGCTTAAAACACATAATTTCATGTTATTGTGCACAACAGTTAAATGTGAATTAAAATTAAACCAATTTGAGAAATGAGTGTATTTGTTGGGGATTATTGCTCTGAATCATCCCATAAAACACTTGCTTTTTCCACACCGGATTATTTCTTAGTGTCAAACATGCTTACATTCGTTTATGCATCTGACAAATTTACACTCCGATGTAAGAACATAAACATTCAACACAGCAAGCACGAGATCATTTCTTTCAAATATTTTATTCTTTTACAATGCTTCAACTTAAATCATCTTGTGTGTATTCATCAAACCCACCAGAACATGTAGCATCAGCCTCAGGCCAGCCAGTTTTCAGCCTGGGGCTTCATTCGGTTTCACAGTAGGTAGGAAGCAATCAGACACACAAGAGAACTTGAGAGAGGCAAAACTCCTGATGACAGCTGACACATGATGGACCCCAAAAAAAAAATTCCACACTTCCAGTCTTGTAGAGAGTAGAAAAGCACTCACAAAGCAGCCGGTTGGGTTATTATTGCTGCAAAAATAAGAACAAATTGCGAGAACAATATGTGCAAATTCAGACTGTGGACCTTTTAAAGGCCTTTTGCTGATGCTAAGATTATGTCCTTGTCCAAGGGCTGATCCATGACCTGCTGGTCGTATTTTGAAATGACAGGCATGTTTGTCATCGAATGCAATAACCAGCTGGTCGTGGAGCAGCTTTGGGGCTTAGTGGTACTGTGACATCCCTACTTTTCTCCACTCTGACGGGTTATAGGTCAGTATGCTTGGTTTGTGCGTTGGGCTCTGAGGAGGCGTTCTCTGTGGCAAGCTGGGAAGTGGCGGGTTTGTAGGCGGGCTCGTCTTTAAACGGGCTGTCTTTGGCAGGAGAGAATTGGAACTCCTCCGGCACCTCGTCCTCCGGTTTAGCCTTCTTGTAGAAGCCCAGCTCCCCCAGCAGCTCGTTGATCTCAGAGCGGGTCATGTGAGATAGGGCGATCCGCTGTGGAGGACACACACAGGTTGTATTATATCCAGTTTAAATTTACTTTTCGGTCACTGTTAATGCTGCGTGGAAAACTGCATTACACATCATGTTGCTCCGTATGTGCTGGATGTGTTAATTGGCAACGGTTTGCTTTAACAGGTGAAGTCGTGAAGTTGTGGGTTTACAGCTTGGTGTGGAGTTCTGCCACCAAGTGGACAAAAATGTATGAATTAAAAACAATGCTTAAAGCCTTTGTTTGTAGGGTATTTTAAAATTGACTCTAGTAACTAGTTAAGAAAGACCCCAACCCCTTCAATTCCACAGATCTAACCCCTGGACTATGAGAATAAATAGGCTGAAAACACACCCACCCTGATGTACATCATAATTGTCACATACTATATGGATGCTATAATCACATTCCAAGTCTACATGTAGGGGCTTTGATTACGTGAAACATGTAAAATGCAATAAAAATGAGCTGCAAAACCAAGACTTACATCCAGCTCTTCATAATAGTGGTTCAGGAGGACAAGCTCAGGGTCGGCCCCAGGAATGTGCTTCATCACCAGGTTATGGCTGAGGTAGTGACGGTCAAGGATCGGCACAGAGAGAAAATGCTGCACTTTTTACAGTGTGCAAATTATAAACAACATATTTAAGAACAAGTCACAGCAGCGTACTTGACTCAAAAGGATACTAAAGAGGAATGTCCTGGACCACAAAGGCTTTGACCTGCAGACAGAGGTGGGGATTCATGTTTTTCACTCAAAGCTGGTTTCAGTGACAGATCAGTTGGGGATTATGGGAAACTCTAGATCTAAAATGTTTCTCAGTGAGCAGAATTCTTTTTTAGGCAGGGCTTTCAGGCCTCTGGCGCTCAGTGTATTGTCCGTTTTGTTCCTGTTGATGGGGGTAACTTACCTCACTGAGCCTGTTCAGCTGTCATCCACCACAAGTCTGGAAAGAGACAGAACATAAAAGATACATGAAAATTAAACAAGCAGCTCTCATAGAAACAAGACATCACCTTAATTAGGAATAAGAGAACTCACATATTTCAGCCACTGAAATGTGTCATTATGCATATCTTCCTTGTCGAGCTGCAATTGTTTGGGTTAGCTTCCTTGTTCAAAATTACTTTAGTAAGTCTCTAATGTTCTGGTATCATCCTTTGAGAACACAGAAGTAGAATAGGCTTCTAGGATGGATGCCTAACCCATTTCTGTAGCAATCCGAGCCGCAGGCATTGAGCAGCAGGTGTGACTAACAACAATAGCAACAGATAAAATGCTTTTCTTCAGTGATGGGGACAGGGTGGGGGAACAGTGCATGGTTTCTCACAAAAAGAAGGGTTGACTTTCAGAAACTTTTGTGCAGGAATCACTGGGGGTGTAACTGGAGGTAGGTCCCTTTCATATACGAATTAGATCTGTCACTTTGTTGCCAATTTATGGTTATTACATAAACTAGGCCTACATGTTGTCTACACAGTCTGTGTGCTTAATTGTATAGCCTATACATTCAACGCATGGAGATCCTTCCAGTTTACTACAGCTCTATTGGAAGAAGCACTCACGCATGCGCCCAGTCCGGAAATATTAGGATTTAAACACATCCATTCACACATTTAACCAAATCTGACTGAAAATGTAGTTAGCGCGGCCGCACCTTCAAATGCAACTATCATCTTATTCTCACGTATGAGTGGCAGCATAAGCTGCGGTGTTACTCTACCTCCACCCTCGCTTTCGCCAGCCCGTCCAGTTTCTTCAGATCCACATCGTAGGCCGAGACGCAGTGAAGTAAACTGGCCAACACGATCAGCCACATTATTTCTCCTGGTTCAGATCGTGGACCAGGACTCGCTCTGCTCCAGGACCAGTAGTACCTGCAGACGTCTGGAGGTAAGTATCGTTACTCAGCTGAAGAGAGGAGGAGCAGGAGGAGAGATGATGTGCGGATATGTCACGTCCGGACCTCTTGCCACGTCAAAGATTTCTGCCAGAGGAGAAAGAGAGGCGTGGAGAGGGCGCTCATTGGTTATCTGCGAGATCTCAAGTTACACTTCATCCCATAGGTGTGATATGCAATCCATGGTTAACCCTCGCAAATTTTTAAAAATGAACGAATGAAATCAATTTATAAAAACCATACACGGGCTGAAATATCACCTACGTAGTGTCAAACAATGAAGTTGATGAACAATGAACTTTACACAAAGTAAATAATGTGTAATCCTACTTTAAGGAGGAGTTACCTGTGATGGAAAAAAAAAAAACTGTCAAAAAATGTGATCTTATGTTAAGTGATTGCATCAACAGTTGTTAACATGGCAAAAAACATCTGAGTTTTTGAGTTGAAGTTTTTGAGTCTCTTTAATCATGAGGCATTTCTTCAGCAAGTTGCTCAGTTAAGGATTATACATCCTGACCTGGTTATATTCAAATGTATATTCTGTTAATATTATGCAAAACACTCACACTTATATATATATATGCATACATACATACACAGTGGGCACCCCAGGTAAACCTTTGTATTAATGTGCATAAAGAAGCCAAGAAAAGATCGAAACATCTCCAAAGATCAAATGACAGATAGGACATTCGTATTATATGTCACAAAGAGTTAGATTTTATTTCCATTATTTACACTTTCAAAATAACAGAAAACAAAAAAATTGGCGTCTGCAAAAGTTTGGGCACCCTGCTGAGTTAATACCTTGTACCCCCCCGCTTGGAAACGCTTCTTGTAGCCAGGCAAGAGTCTTTCATTCTTGTTTGAGGTCTCTTTGCCCATTCTTCCTTCTGTAGTCTTCCAGTTTCTTGAGATTTTGGGCTGTCTGTCACACACTGCTCTTTTAAGGTCTATCCATAGATTTTCAATTATGTTGAGGTCAGAATTGTGAAGGCCATGGCAAAACCTTCAGTTTACGCCTCTTGATGAAACCACTGTGATTTGAGGTTTTTTAGGATCATTATCCATTTGTAGAACCATCCTCGCTTTAACTTCACTTTTTCACAGACGCATCAAGTTCCGCCCAAAAATTGCTGAAATTTTATTGAATCCATTTTTCCTTTTTCTCGTGAAATGTTCCCTGTGCCATTGGCTGCAATACAACCCCAAAGCAGATTGATCCCCCCCCATACTTAACATTTGGACAGAGTTCTTTTCACATTAAATTCTGTACTCTTTCTTCTAAAATTTTTTAAACCTTTGTTCTTCTGGCCAAAAGTTTTTATTTTAACCTCATTGGTCCCAGAATTTGTTCCCACAATGCATCAGGCTTGCCCTATATGTTCTTTTCCAAACTTCAAACGGAATTTTTGTGGTGGGGACGTAGAAGAGGTTTCTTCTGAAAACTCTTCCATGAAGACCATATTTGTTACAAGTTTCCGCATAATGCAACACCAAAAGCTTATAAATTAACACAAAATTGAAATAATACCTGAAATGTAATTCCTTTGCTACAGTCTCAACAAAAATGGGATATATAAGATGTACAGAGGCCGTGTTTATTACCACTGAAATGGAGGGTTTAAAAGCATTTCAGTTAACATTAGATGGGAATTTGGTGTGATGAGTTGCAATAGAACACCAGAGGAACATTGAAAGGATACAATGAGTAAAGCAGCAAAGACGTTAGGAAACACACACACACACACACACACACACACACACAACTATATACTGCACAAAAACCTGTGTTGTTGTCAGTGGGATTCATCATAGAAGAGAAAGACATACAGCACTGCTGGGCCGCTGTAGAATAGGCCCATTGAAAGGATGAGAAAGAAAATAATATTTTAGTATTTATCTTATTACTACTGACACAGCTCTGCGGAGATAGGTCTGGCAATATTTACTGTACATAGTAGCTAAGGGTCTGGCAAAGCAAGACTAAGCCTAATTCACCCAAAAGACTTTTGATGCTATACTTTATGATGTACCTACTACATACTCTATACTTTCCAGGAATTCCCAACAACCTCTAGTATAGAAATTAATAGTTTTGTTTTTTTTAGGATATAGCAGTTTTGGAAATGCCTTAGTGTGTAATCCACATTATATAAGAACAAAAAAAAACTTGTAGTATTTTAAGAATACTATTTGTTTTTTTTTCCATATTAGGATATTATTATAATTTCCCTGTCTTTATCGCATTACTGTACTGCACAGCTTTACCTAACACACACCCACACACACACACACACACACACACACACACCACAACACACACACACACCCACACACACACACACACCACACACACACACACACACACACACACACTTTTTGTTTCTGGAACCTGCTCAGCCTTGAATGAATCTTTCCCCGCACTTAAATCTTAAATTAAAGACCCACTGTCACCAGAGGTCCTTCTAAGGACAGAAAATCTCATGGGCTCCATAGACCGTCATGTTGTGGCAGGTATAGAGATAATAATATGTGTAGCATAATCACGTTCCATATCAGATTCATGAATTCCTGGAATACATCTTTAAAATATTCTCTTGTCATCAGAAAAGAATTGTTAGTATTGTTTCACTGATTTTTGAAGATGCAACGTATAGGCATGCAGGTGCAGGGTACAAGCAACAATGTTCTAAATTACAAACAATGAATTAATAAAAAATAAAAAAAATTCAACTTTACAGAAAAATGCATAATTGTTATCCCATTAGGCTACTTTGTAAAGAAAAGTTACAAAGAGTTGCATCTGTGTTATGTTACAAATGATTTAAATTAAAAGCATAGAAATACATAGCCTGAATTAAAAATGGAAGAAAAGAATCGTTATGCATGTCAACTGGCTGTGTTAATTTTTATCAATTACAATTTGGATATAGAAAAAATAGATCTAGAGCAAGTTTATAGTAAGATATTTTTAACATTGTTTTAATAAAGTTTCGGCTCAAAGCATGTCTGCATTTGATGAGGACAGGGCGCAGTGGAAGCAAATGTCAGTCTAGGGCTTTCCTGACAAGTTAAGTAAGTAAATAGTATTAGTAACAGTAGATTCTGCTCATACGATACTCAATAACTACAATAACAATACTATACAATAAACAGTACAATAACTCTAACCTTGACCCTTGACCCAACATGGCGCCCTTGCTCTTTTTCAAACTAATGAAAATCTAAGAGAGGCTGCATCAAATATTATATCCACCAACAAAAATACTCTCAGTTGGGGTTTTTAGACACTGTTACAGTCTACAAATGGCCAGTTGACAGATGCAGTAGAAGCTAAGGTTATACATCCTTAAGGGGCGGCTGTGGCTCAGTGGTAGAGCGGTTGCCCTCCAATCGGAAGGTTAGTGGGTTGGTGGTTCGATCCCTGGCCCTGCAGTTCCACGTCGAAGTGTCCTTGGGCAAGACACTGAACCCCGAGTTGCCCCCGGTGCTGTGCATCGGAGTGTAAATGTGTGTGAGTGTTTATCTGATGAGCAGGTGGCACCTTGTACGGCGGCCTCGGCCACAGTACATGAATGGTGAATGTATCCTGTATGATGTAAAAGCGCTAAATAAATACAGCACATTCACATTTACATTTACTGCATTCTGTAAGTATGCCACGTACTTCTCCTAACCAACCACTATGCGGCAGTAGTGTTTCATTATAGACTTTGACTACATAGAACGGCCGTTCGAATCCACACTGATTAATAGGTAGCCCTACGAGGTAATTTGGCTCGCGACCTAAAATTGACCAACGGTAAGTTGTTGTTGTTGTAGTAGAGAGAAACGTGTACGCTAAGTTCACAAATGTAAGCCATGTTGTGTACTTGTCATGATATCTCCATTCTACTTGTTGTAGTTCTGGGAGCTTCAGAGCCGGGCTACTGTAATCAGCAACCGAACATCGTTGGCAGGCAGCGGCTGCTCGTTCACGGAAGAGCTCTCTCTCTCTCTCAGTCTCTCGTGCCGTCCCGGACACGTCTTCCTTCATTTGAAGGGCACGGTGAAGGCACAGGACACACAGGCGTGCGCGTGCTGCTACAGCCTGTTTCATTAAACGCAGGAGGAGACATTTGTGTTTCTGAGATGTAGCCTGCCTTGCAAATCTGTCGCCAACATCGCTTTAAACCCACCTGCTCCTCCCCTGTCATTCCCCCAAGAAAGGAAGGAAGGCAGGAAGGAAGGTGCTGGGATGCCGATAGTTTCATCTGGGAGGCGACTGGAAAGGAAAGCTCACTGAATTTTCGTTTAACGTATCACTCCTTCTTCTTCTTCTTGTGATTCCTATTAATTGACATCCTCCACCGAGGCTACCGAGCTGACCGGCTGTTACATCTGTGACGGTTTACTCAAGATCCATCAAGCTGTAAAAATCCTCAACACAGAAGAACCAAAACAGGTAAAGGTGATGAGGAAACAGCAAGCTGTTGAGCCTTGAAACCATTCAACCATTGACATTTATGTAACAGAATGCACCTCTATTAATTACCTGTGATTGTGACAGCGGAAACACCATTGTTGTTTACGTTTGTGTCATTCTAACGTCCCCGGTAAAGAAATCCTCGTGCTATGGATGTGTTGGTCATTCATACATGTTACAGATCATTTGTTTGCAACGTAAAACCATGATAATTAATAATAGACATATCAAATTGCTCACCTTTTTCAATGCTAGAGATCATGCAGATGATTCATGATCAGGTTTTCCCACATTAGTGTACGCACAGACTCTGGCACTGACATTTAGAACACACACACACCACACACACACACACACACACACACACACACACACACACACACACACACACACACACACACAAATGAATGCACATGATGGCACCAATGTGTCTGAGTAAATTTGATGGCAAAACACTGAATTAAAAGGACCTTCATCCTCTTTTATTCTGTCAGACAAAAATTGGTGTTGAAGCAAGAGTGTAATTAGGCCAGATACTGTAATTGCTACTGCTGTCCTCTTTCAGCCGATACATCAGTTTTCTGTTTCAGTCAAATGTAAATGTAAATGTGCTGTATTTATATAGTATGTGAATATACTATACCTATCAAGGACACTGAAAGTGTGCAATGTAAGACTTGTGCTCTAGTGTAAACAAAACAGATTATAGACCTACCATGTATCAAATGACACATCCTGACAAAAATCCTTCTCTTGGTTGACAGGAATATTTACATATTTATGTGCAGTCAGAAGCTGTTTCAGGTAACTAACTCATGTTATAATGTACATTTGTCATTATGCTCTGTTAAAATGGTGTAAACCATACAAGCTTTACCCATACTCTGCCATTCTGAATCGCACCAAGCACGTTATAGTGCTAGAATATAATGAAAAGTGAAAGATGCACTGAGGGAGGATTTAGCTGCAAGCCTAATAATCTGTAGCAACATTGGATTCCAAAACGCTGCATTTAATCCAAATAGTCCAAATTTACTGATAATCCCTGACTATCACTCCACAACACAGGTCTGGCGTTGTGAGACTACAACACTCACCTCAACAGATTATCTCAATAGTTACTGAAGCAGCAGCTACGGTACTGTGAAGCTGCTTTTGCAACTTTTTGTACGTATTTCTTCAATCTTACTTAAATACCAGTAACTGGGCATGTAGAAAAATGTGGGCAGTGAACAGACTTCTCTATGAAATAGTGTTTTAATTCCATGCACGTGTAGACCTTAGTACACATGCTGTGGGCCTGTTTCACGTTCCAGTCCATGCACAGTGGATTTATTTCTATCATCCGTAATGAGTTTTTGTCACTGCATTTAATTGCATAGCCAGATTCCTCCACAGACAGATTATGTAGGGCTGAATGACAATATTCATCCCAATTAGTTGACATTGTGCAATGTATGCAAATCTATTATTATTTGGTGAACCAGATGCTGCTTTTGTGTCTGATAACAACATGGTGAGTGTTTTCCTCTACAGAGGAGCTTTTAAGCAGAGTGAAGCCAAAGTAAATGTTTCCATTTGGCTGATTTCTATAACCGTTAATTGACAGAATCTGAAATTGCAATTTACAATATAATGTAGCAGTGCAGACATTATACTGCGTGTTGTTAGCACACGTCTTCAGTGTTAGACTGTAAGCAAGATCATCTTGACATCCTACAGCCTACTGCTGTTTGGGTTACACCCCACCCTTCCTGGCTCTCTGAGCTTTAGCCCCCTCAGGAGGGCGCATGTAAACACCATGACACATTGGTTATTATCAAATCATTCCACTCTCTCCTTGGTGACCGTGAATGGAATAAGAAGTGGTTATCTGTTGTTATTGTTCCCGGAAAGACAAATATTTTACTCTTATTCTGTCATACATGAAGCCAATTAAAACAAATTGTGTTAGAAATGTAGATTTTTGCTTGCAGAAAAAAAGTGTCTCTGCACGTGCTATTTCCACCTTAATTAGTGTCCATATCTCACTTTTATTATTACTTTACCAGCCCCATTGTTTCCAGCTATTTTTCATATGTGCTTTGCTTTGAACATGTTCTCATTCACCAGTTTTTTCCCCATGTTCCCAAGCACATTAGCACTGATTATTATCAATGTCCGGTTGTTTTGGCGGCGGCCGCTGGGACTGTGGCTGTTGACGTCATTGATAGTGACTGTGAGGTGGTTGGCTGAAGGAAACAATATAGAGCATGTCGCTGGAGGAGCGCAAGTGTCACCTCAGAGTGCAGGCGGAATAAGAAAGGAAAGGAATGAAAACTATTTAGGCCAGGAATAGTGTAGGCGCTCAGGTTGAAAATATAGGGATGGGAAAACTAAATTGGTGGGTGTGTGAGTGATTCAATGCCCATGCAGTGAAGGTGGGTAAAATGGAACAACAGAATCTGGGAGAAGATGGGGAGAGGCAAAGGATTAGATAGATAGTGAGAGAGAGAGAGAGAGAGAGAGAGAGATTAAAGCTTGGAAAAATAGACAGTGCCAGAGGGAAGTGTGAGAGGATCAATTTAGAGACATTCTGCAAAGAGACACAGTGTTGTCACAGAATGGGCTGTCTCGCTCCGCTCTCCCTCACGCTTCCCTCGGCTCGTTTTGCACCCACCCACTCCCACGTGTGCCCTTCCACCCTCCTCCACACTCCCCCCACCGAATGCCATACATGGACCATAGGAATACATTATGCCCAGTCAGGCACCAGGTTATTGGTGGACTGAGAGGCCAGCATGTTTGTGGGCACATGTGGAGTACAGAGGCAGCCCTCCGCTCTGCACGAAAGTCACGGCCCTTATCTCTTCAAGGTCATGTGAATAATTATAAAAAGGCTCTGCCGTTTCCCCGTCCCCAAGCACATAACCCTGTCTCCTTACTGACCAAACATGAAACAATGTCCCTAATGTACAGGGCATTGTTTCAACCATGTAGAGAAAACAGTGGGTTAATGTCTGCCAACATTTTGCTGTGTTCCTGATAATGTCAGATTAAGTGTCCGCTCACCCTCATAGCAGATGTTGACATTTTTTGGTCCTTTCTCACCTGTTTCACTGCTGCCACAGATTAGTGCGCAAAACAGCTTTTTTAAGGCTCAGGCGTGTCCACAAGCACAATACAATATCCCCATCTACTGTATGTGGCTGATTTTTTGGGGTTTAAGGGATTTTACATCAGAGCATTTCTTTCTTGCTTTTGTTTCGTCATCTTTGGTGAATTAATGGACTACAGTGTCTGTATTTTTTTTTTTTCCTTTGATTTCCCATTAATTCTATGGCCATATTTTTCCATGGGAGTTTTAATTTCTATAAGTGGCACTCTTTTATTGTCAGCCATGTTGAACATCCCCATATTTACTATTACTAATTACATATTTATTTATACATTTTTCATCAACTCATTGAAGCAGTTGCCTCTGACGTTAAAATGCTTCACACGTTTTGCATCTAAACCAGACATTTAGAAATATTTGATAAACTGTGTGCAGTAGCTTAAATTACTGTTGTGTCCTATGAATCTGCAATAGGCAAGGCAAGGCAAGGCAGCTTTATTTGTATAGCACATTTCAGCAACAGGGCAATTCAAAGTGCTTTACACAAAATCATTAAAACAGATAAAACACAAGTACAAACAGTTAAAAGTCATAAGCATTAAAATCAATAAGACACATGAATAGACAGTTAAAAACAAAATAGAAACACTAGGACACATAAAACTCAAGAATAAAGTTACAGTGCAGCATAAGAAAGAAATTAGCATTAATTTAAAGAAAGGCAGCATCAAAAAGAAAGGTCTTCAGCCTTGATTTAAAAGAACTGAGAGTAGCAGCGGATCTGCAGGTTTCTGGGAGTTTATTCCAGATATGAGGAGCATAGAAACTGAAAGCTGCTTCACCCTGTTTAGTTCTGACTCTGGGGACAGAAAGTAGACCTGTCCCAGATGACCTGAGAGGTCTGGGGGGGTCATAGTGTAGTAGCAGATCAGAAATGTATTTTGGACCTAAACCGTTAAGGGATTTATAAACTAGCAAGAGTACTTTGAAATCAATTCTTTGAGACACAGGAAGCCAGTGTAAAGACTTCAGAACTGGAGTGATGTGATCCAGTCTCTTGGTCTTAGTGAGGACTCGAGCAGCAGCGTTCTGAATCAGCTGCAGCTGTCTGATTGATTTTTTAGGGAGACCTGTAAAGACCCCGTTACAGTAGTCAAGTCTACTGAAGATGAAAGCATGGACCAGTTTTTCCAAGTCCTGTTGACACATAAGTCCTTTAACCCTTGATATGTTCTTTAGGTGATAGTAGGCTGACTTTGTAATTGTCTTAATGTGGCTGTTAAAGTTCAGGTCTGAGTCCATGACTACACCCAGATTTCTGGCTTTATCTGTTTTTTTTAACATTGTTGTTTGAAGCTGAGCGCAGACTTTTAATCGTTCCTCTTTTTTTCCAAAAACAACTACCTCAGTTTTTCCTTCATTTAATTTCAGAAAGTTCTGGCACATCCAGTCGTTAATTTGTTCGATGCAGTTAGTCAGTTTTTGTATTTGACTATAGTCCCCTGGCGATAAGGTTATGTAAATTTGTGTGTCATCCGCATAACTATGGTAACTTATTTGTTTTCTCCATAATCTGAGCCAGTGGAAGCATGTAGATGTTAAACAGAAGAGGCCCCAGAATGGAGCCTTGCGGAACTCCGCACGTCATATTGTACGCTCAGATGTATAATTACCTATTGACACAAAGTAATCCCTATTTTAGGTAGGATTCAAACCAGTTTAGTACTGAACCAGAAAGTCCTACCCAGTTTTCCAATCGGTCTAGTAATATGTCATGGTCGACCGTGTCAAATGCAGCACTGAGATCAAGTAATACTAAGATTGAAATTTTGCCACTATCTGTGTTAAGGTGGATGTCATTAAAGACTTTGACAAGAGCCGTTTCAGTGCTGTGGTGTGGTCGGAAACCCGACTGAAAGGTATCAAAACTGTTGCTTAGTGACAAGAAATGGTTGAGTTGTTGAAAGACTACTTTTTCAATGATTTACTTAAAAACGGAAGGTTTGATATTGGCCTATAGTTGCTCATTAGTGACTTGTCTAGGTTGTTCTTTTTTAAAAGTGGCTTGATTACTGCAGTTTTCAGGGCCTGTGGAAAGATACCTGAAAGAAGAGATGTGTTCACAATCTGTAGAAGATCAGAAGTCAAACAATTGGAAACATTTTTGAAAAGTCCCGTTGGTAGAATATCAAGGCAACAGGTCGAGGTTTTCAGATGTTGAATAATGTCCTCCAGGTTTGTATGGTTGATTGTGTGAAATTCTGTCATATTGGAACTAGTTTTGCTTGAACACTGTGACAACACATGTCCTGAACTTGATATGGAGGCACTGACTGTTTGTCTAATCTTCTGAATTTTGTCTTTGAAGAAGGAGGCAAAGTCATTGCAGGCCTTGGTAGATAAAAGTTCAGATGCTACTGGTACTGGAGGGTTTGTTAACCTATCAACAGTAGCAAACAAAGCACGTGAATTATTATGTTTCTAGAGATAATATCAGAGAAGAAGGACCTTCTTGCATTCCTCAGTTCCAAATTATAATGCGAAGTCTCTCTTTATAGGTGATATAATGGACCAGGAGATTTGTTTTTCGCCACCTTCGTTCAGCTTTCCTACACTCTCTTTTTTCTGTTCTCACCAGTAGGACATTTCTCCATGGAGATCTTTTCTTACCAGAGACAACTTTGACCTTAGTGGGAGCAATGGCATCAATAACATTTGTAATTTTACAGTTGAAATTGTCTACAAGCTCACTGACTGATAGCCCAGAGAGGGCGGGAGTGGAGGAGAAAAGCTGAATAAATGTTTCACTGGTGTTTTCAGTGATATACCGTTTTCTGATTATCTTTGTTTGGACACTTTTGGGCACAGAGATAGTGCCGTTAAAGAAAATAGAGAAATAGAGAAAAGCAAAGCAGTCATTTATTCACGCAATAATCAAATGCATTGTTACTTGAATATATGTGTTTTAGATTCATTTTTTAATCCTTTCCTCTACTCCCTGTGTTTGTCTGATCTCTCTGCAGCTCCTCTCTCTGTGTTGTTTATTCTCTGCTGTTGACTTTTGTGGTTCTGGACGGTGCAGCGGTTCTTCGTGTTAGTGTGTGGCAGGTGCTCTGAGCTGATATGAACTGACTGAGCATCTCCCTGGTTACTGCTGGACTGGCGGGCAGCTTAGGTACAAGTAGAGAGGATGTTAAACTGTGTCCAGGCATTTTTCTTCTCCACATCTTCCATCCACAAGCTCCAAGAGGTTACGACAGTAGGAGAATATGTTGCTCCTTGTCTCTTCTTGATCTTTGGCTGTTGCTTTATGTATTTTGGCCTTTCAATTTTGTCTATCATACATGCAGCTGTATTCTTGTGTTTTCAAGGCCATGAGAAGGCAGGTAATTGAGCAGTCATGAATCGGTGGGAGCCTGACTGACTCACTCAGTTGTCTCGCTGGCTCAGTAGGGTCTCATGACAGCCCTGCACTCATCAGCTGAATAGACTTGTCATTTGTAAAAGAGGCTACATGTTGTGCTGTTCAGTGTTCCAGTTAAAGAAATCCTCTCTGTACTTTCTTGGCTCCTTTTTTTTTTTTTTTATTCATTTTCTGTAGTACATCATATCATCATTTCCTGGCCACAGAGACTTTGATGTTGTCCCTTACATACATCGCTCCATATTTATCTATCTATCTATAAATTACAAGAACGTCTGTCTCTCTGTGTGTGTGTGTGGGGGGGTTATTTGCATATCTCTCAAACCGTTAGTCCGATGGATTTCATACTCGACAGGTGTCTCGCTACAAGCATGAGTAAGTGCAGTGCCATGTAGCACTACGTTGGACTGACTTTGAATAAACAAACGACAAGTCCTGAATTTAAGGACGTTTCAGAATCCCACACATGCAAAGCACAGCCAGACAGAGCGTGATGCCACTTATAGGCAGGCACAACACGAGATAAGACCCTCTTTCTCTCTCATACACATACACATACACATACACACAACTCACACATTCCAGTTCTGGTGGTTGATTAACGCAAGTATGTGCTGATTAACTCTCGTAACGGGCCAGGTGGAAAGCGCGCTGCCGTGAGTCCATGAGGCCAATGTCTGATTACTCCACATTGTGTTTGTGATAATTTGTGACTACATTCTGAACCTGCAACGTTCTCCGTCCGGTAAATCAGTAAGTTAGTAGTAAGGTATACAGGGGAGTGGCATATTAAGTGGTTTGGGGTCCTTTTATAAGTCATTTTGTGGTACAATTTGGTTTTAATGAATTCTACAAGCAGCGATACCACAGGTCAAGCAATCGGCCCGTTCCAAACAGGCACATTACCAACGGGCACTGCACTAATAAATGTGATGCTTCACAATAATTTTATCTTAAGGGAAAGATGTTCTGGATGAATATGAATTTAAATTCCTAAAATGCAAACATGATGTGCATCTTGCAAGTGGAAACATTCCTGTTGTTTTCTTTGTCACAGAAATCTTAAGAAATGGACAGAGATCATCCGAGCCAAAGCCAGACGCAAGAAGACAACCCGAAGGGAACAGCAGAAGCTTTAACAACAACCTCAGCTCCGGCATCAGAGACAGCGGCTCTGGCCACAGACTCCACTTCCGGCCAGCCTGCAGGTCCTGCCAGGCCTAGACGGCCCCAGAGAAGTGCCAGAGTAGAGGGCTCTGTTGACATCTCCGAACTGAAAGCTGAACCCAAAGATGAACCCACTCCAGTGGTTAACCAGGACAAGTGCATTCCTGATGGCTCTGTGGCAAGTCACCCCAAAACCTCTCGCCCTGGAGCAGTCAAACCTTCAGGAGAGGGCACTGGGCCCACCGCCAAGGCTGGTCCCAAAGGACCGGGCCACCACCCGGTTAGGGCTGTCTCTGTCCCCCACCCACCAGCTAGCAGGCCTGAGGCTTCTCACCTGAACCCTCATGCACAGAGAGCCTTCTCTGTAGCAGGTACAGCTGACACCCAGACCCAAATTGTGGAAGACTTCAGGCAAGTTCCCTCATTTGTCACACCATGATCTAGCATGTCTCAACATCGCCTTTATTTTCCTGCTGAGAAAAAAAAGCCTGGCACACACAGTATTTATTTATATACACTGACAGTCAACACTGCAAGGCTACATGGCTAGAGTAGTCAGTCTGGGGATTTTTGCAAAAAACTGTCATCATAATTATTTAACATATATCATGAAACATTTACTTCCACTACTTTATTTTATTTAGTTCTTTTACTAATTGAAGTGAAGAATCTCTCTGAATAATGTGGTCAGTATATATGGCATACAGTTATTTTATTTCTAAATTACATCCATTTCACTGTTCCCTCTGGTTCCTTCTTATCTATGGGTGTGTCTCTAACCATTTCCTGCTCGGATTAGGTTGCTAAATTAATGCAAACATTTTAACAGAAGTGTCGTGGCACAGAAAACTGAAATGATTGAAGTCTGATTTAATGCTGTGTAATGTTAATGGACAAGAAAAATGCAAACCTAAATAACATTTATGCAGTTTTATCAGCTACAGCATGGTGTGGCTGTGAAAAGGGTTTGTTGGAAGTGGAAATGTATTGATATCACTGCAAGCATAGTGAGCTCACTGCTTTTTATACAACATTTTTGGAATTTTCTCGGGAGCTGAATCTCAAGCTCCCTGGAACAACTGGAAACCTAAATGTCCTTTATCCTTTGCCACCACCTTTGGCCAGTAAACAGAGCTGCGTGTTCATTCAAGGTATTATGGGAAATTATTCAATAGCTTCCCTGAAAATACACTGTAAATACTGCATTAAATATACAGTAGATCCTATACATGTGTAACATTTAGACAGAGTTGGCTTGGCTTTCAGCATCAGTGGATTTGAACACAGGACCTCTTGTTTTTAAGTGACTATTAACTACTGAGCTTCCAAATGGCCCAATATATAAAATACAACATACAAGGTGTAAATACCTTACACAACCTTTGGTTTGCACCAGGGCTGCCTGGCAACAGCCCTAATCAATGGTGTTAATTAATCTAATGGAAACAGTAGCTGCCGGAAATGAACACAGTCACAGTTTCTTTCCTCTGCATATGAATCAGAATGGCAAAATGAATTACATCATAATCATTTTTATTAGTACAAGGGTTCTGCTGTGTCACTCAGTTTGTAGGTTATGACCCTGAGTTGTATAGTAGACGAGAGTTTATATGAGCTATTACATAAGACCCTTTTCCAACAGGCTGCACATCATCACTTGGAACGTTGGTTCGGCCACGCCACCTGATGACATCACTTCCTTGCTGGGGCTGAATGTGGGTGATGGAAACACAGACATGTACATTATCGGGTGAGTGTTTTGTGGCGCATATAGTTATTCCACATAAAAGCTCAATTTTCCAGCGCCTGGGTAGCTCACCTGGTAGAGGTGAGGCCCATCTATAGAGGTTTCCCCGACCCAGCGGCCGTGGGTTCGACTCCGACCTGCTGCCCTTTGCTGCATGTCATTCCCCCCCCTCTCTGCCCTTTCATTCCTCCATCTGTCCCACAAAAATAAAAGCTTAAAATGCACACAAAATATTAAAGAAATAAACCTGAATTTTCCATTTATGTACATTTGTCCCACATGGACACCTTAAACAGTGTCCCTAATGAGCAGCCAGGATTAGTTCTGTACCACAGCAATGATGTCTCTCTCTTTACGTCTGTGATTTTCTTATATTTATTAATCCTCCCTTACATTATCAAATCTCTCACTCAACAGCTCGTCTTACATCTCTGTCAGCTGTTGACCCCTGTGTGTTGTTTTTCTTCAAGGCTGCAGGAAGTGAACTCCATGATTAACAAAAGGCTAAAAGATGTCCTCTTCACAGACCAGTGGAGCGAGGTCTGCATGGAGAGACTCAGCCCCTTTGGTTATGTGCTGGTCAGTAATGGCTTTTATTATTAAAACATATGCACACTCTCATAGTAAAATGCTAAACAGCTTAGATTCATACGCATGACGTGATCCCTGATAAGATCTCTGCTTCTCCGCTACTGTTCGGGCTCATTTTGTTCCCTGAGCAACGGATGGGGTGATAATTCATAACAGGCTTGTAATGTCAGCGTATCTGCTATCTTCCGCTGTCTGCCAAGCTCAAAATGCAAAGTCAAGCTCTCAGTGTTTCTCAATCTCCCTTCTGTGTGCCTTTATGACTGCATATCTGTACCTTTTTCTCTATCTTGCTATTTCACAATGCATACACATACCCACTGTGGGAATGTAGCATACTAAGAAATGCAATAGGTTTCATGGAATACACACAATAAATCCTCTGAACTGTCTGGTGTGTTGGTATCTACCAGGTTTTATGTTTTTAAGGGGCAAATACTGCAGCTGTGGTTGGTGTTCGTCTGGCTGCATCTGAAACGATGCCTGGCTCTGTTGGCATGGCGAGCCAGAAAGCGTGAATCAGCTGTCGAGCTGAAAGAGCTAGACAAATGTCTCCCAGGATGCTGTTTTATTTTTGGATCACGTTGTTGTCCGTGTTGATGGGCCTCTGACAGTGAGACTGATGCTGTCCCCCGGCTGTATCATGGTCTGCTACGTTAGCTTTAACCTTGTTAAAATTATTTCCTTTTTGTGTACTTCATGTGGATATTAATGCTGTAAACAGGTTAAGGGGATGTGTAAATTGGAAGTTGTCTGAAACAGAGGGAGATGCATGGTGTCAGTAGGAATTATGACATGGTGGACAGACTCGCAGTAATGAGACACCCCATCAGTTCTTTTTCTGAGATAGTGCTCACCAACGCTCATTCAGTCAGGTTCAAACTGTAACTACTACAGACACAGGAAAGCTTACTGCCCTTCACTGCAGAAACACTGAGCCAACAAAACAGTTTTTCTGACTATTCACCACACAGTTGCTGATTGTCCCAATCATTTATGTTTCAGTAAGCTACAATTTAAATGCACAAGTCAGCAAGGAAAGTTTTTTTTTTTTTTCTGGCCCTAATCTATAATTGCAACATGGCCACTTTTTTTTTTTAAATGTTTTACCGTGACTTATTTTATGCTTTTCAACCACAGTACATGCAGACAAAAAAGGGGATTCCATTCTCGCAGACTTTAGACATAGATACACACACTCACAGTATGTGTCCACACACATTGCACAAATAAATTGGGTCTACTTTACGGTTCAGTAGAATCCATTACGCAACAAAGTTTTGTTGCGTAACAAAGACAGTAAATGGCAAAATCTACGAATAGCTGGTTAGTATACAAGCAAGCGGGTCTTATGTCACATGCAAAGATGTGTGCCTCCATTACTGGCCATAGGGCATTTCAGGCGGGGTGTGATCATGCTTCTTCCGTCTGCCGTTGGGGGTTGGGATGTATGGACCACTGGAGAAAGGGAGGGAGGGACATAAATATCTGGTGAGGGGCTTGACATAGCAGGAAATTACCTCATCTTGTTCCACAATGCATGCGTCATATTTCTGCCCCTCTTGTACAGTACATAAATATGTACACCTTTTTTTATATACCAGTGGGGAGCAAATGTCAAAATCTACATTTCATTATGTTTCAGAACAAGATGCAAGTGCTATTGAGATAATGGTGGAGGGCTTGGAGAAAGGAAAGGTCTGACCATCAAGTGCCTTCAGCATGTACATCATGTTTCCTCTACAAAGTGGTTTTTAGCCACCGCGAGGGTAGAACACAGGCTATGGCCTCCTTAATGTGCAGTGCTTCATGTAAAGTAGTATGAGAGCTGGGCCGCTGGCTCCTGCAATTCTAAATGGAAATGCAAGGGGGCAGGAAAAGGAGGAGGGAGAGAAAGTGAAGCAGAGCAGCAGAAATGGACACACAGCAAAGCTGGACTCAGCTCAGAGAATTTGTTTATTGAAATATTAGTGCTAAAGATAAAGATATTTATACAGTTACTTTGAACTTTATAGCTGCCTCTCTTTTCAGAAATATACAAAGTGCCAAAGTGTACCTACTGTACCTATTCATGTTATCATATTTTTTTCGCCATGTCTGTCTGTCTCACCTGCCTTTACCTCAGGTGACCTCCCAGCGGATGCAGGGATTGTTACTACTGGTCTTTGCCAAGTACTTCCATCTGCCCTTCCTCCGCGGAGTCCAGACTGAGACCACCCGTACTGGCCTGGGGGGTTACTGGGTGAGACAGCCCCTGACACCATTCTGTGATCAGCACTGTGATATGGAAATTTCAGCTTAGCTGTAAATAGGACGACATCTCTACAGGAGGGACTACATTTAAACTTGCATTATGTCACTGATACTCTGATAGAGATCTGACAGACACTAACTTTCCACTACAGTCTACTACTGCTCGGTTTGTAAACAATGGAGGTTGTTTGTATTTAACCAGTCTTGTTACTTGATATGCTGATATATACAATGCTGAGTTTTATGAGGATAAAGACCAGTTCTTTTTTTTAAACGTGGAAAAAAAAGACGTTTGCTACAATATGTTACAAAATGACAATGACATGCTCTGAGACAGAAATAAGATCCTGTTCACTGAAAAGTTACGTATCACTTAAGTGACATCCTCCCTGTATGAGGTCAGACATGCATCACCACATTCTGCAGATTTTATACTAAGACACATTATGTATTTTAGTGGGTCAGAGCAGTGGGAGACCAGCAGGTAGAAATCCAGAGACTCATCCTGTCCCCCAACTGTGCACTTTACTGTTAGCATTAAATATTGATGGTGTTCTTCACTAATGAAGATGAATTAGTAAACTTCCTGTTTGTCTGTGGCACAGACACTTGCACCAATCAATACAGTAGAAACACTGACATACACTGGCTCTAGGCATTGACTATTTAATTTAGCCTTCAATGAATTGATGAGACAATAAATACAAAAGCGTTCTTGTCTTCCTCCTCTTTAATATTAATTAACCTCTCCTGTGCTTGTCGGTGTTACAGGGGAATAAAGGTGGCGTGAGCGCCCGCATGTCAGCGTTCGGCCACACCATCTGCTTCCTCAACTGTCACCTGCCGGCTCACATGGAAAACTCAGAGCAGCGCATGGAGGACTTTGAAAGTATCCTGCAGCAGCAGCAGTTTGAGGGCCAGGCTGCCATCGGGGTTCTTGACCATGAGTAAGTCAGCGCAACCTCTGTACTCTGATATATCTGTGCTTAACACTCCCAGACTTGTTTTCTCCATATTTATGTCTTATGAGAGAAATGGTGTCACAATCGGCAAAGCAAAAATACTTATGCCCTTATTTTTTCACAGTGTGGTGTTCTGGTTTGGAGATCTCAATTTCCGCATTGATGACCTAGATATGCAAGTGGTAAAATCAGCCATCGATAACAACAAATTTTCAATGTTGTTGGAAAAGGATCAGGTAAAAGTGGACTCTGATATACTGTATAAAGACTGTGATATTTAACTCCTCTGCATGGACTTCTAATGAAAAGGAACTTGCCCCTTGACTCGTCCGTATTCATAGCACCAGGTTAACTTTTGATTGAGTTTTTAATTTTGAACAAAAATGGTCTTTCCATTTAAATCTGATGGAAAGTCATTAAGACACCCCCACAAAAAAAACTGTTGACCCTAAAATCTTAACTTCAGGTCAGAATTCATGTGATGACTTGTCATTTCACAAGCTGAAATTACGTTTATGTTACATTTAATTAAATTAAATTCATTAAATGTAATAAATGTTTTGTTTTTGTCTGGTGGACTGTGTAGGTGATGTCACTAGAGGGCAATAAAGAAACACACACTCTTCTCACAGGAGCTGTCTGTGAGTGGCAAACAGAAATCCTCAGTGAGTGATGTCTACTAATTCTCATTGTTACAGCTCAATATGGCCAAAGACAGTGAGACAGTGTTGGAGGGTTTCCAAGAGGGGCCGCTAAAATTCCCTCCCACCTACAAGTTTGATGTTGGAACAGATACATACGACACAAGGTTGGTGATGCCAGGGGTGCTGTTATGAATTCTAGATAACTGACCAGATATCACAGAGCCTAGCTTAGTAAAACGTACATTCTCCTCTCTGAAAAGTCCTCACTAACTAGTCTCTCATTTACTGTTTTTAAACAAGTCTCTCTTTCTGTCGTCCACCAAGTGGGAAGAAGCGTAAACCAGCTTGGACCGATCGGATCCTGTGGCGCCTGAGAGCCACTGCTACTGCCGGCGCTGCTGTCAGCGCAGGGAAGCGGGGCTCCATTTCAGGGCTGACCAGCGGGACCAAAGTGACACAGCACTACTACCGAAGTCACATGGAATACACCGTCAGTGACCACAAACCAGTCTCCTCCATCTTTACCCTGCAGGTTTGAAAGCCTTTCATACTGGTGCCAATACTATAATAAAATACTTAGTTTCGAAACCAACACATAAACAGTACTATTTTAACACCTTAGTTTGAGAATTAAACAACAATGTTAATGTGTGGGCAGTAGCTCAGTCCGTAGGGAGTTGGGTTGGGAACCGGAGGGTTGCCGGTTCAAGTGGACCAAAGTACGGAGTGTGGATTGGTGGCTGACACTTCACCTCCTGAGCACTGCCAGGTGCTCTTGAGCAAGGTGCTGTACACATATATATATATATATATATATATATATCAAACTCCTGTACAAGAACATGGGCAAACTAAATTACAGTTTTAAACTTTGCAAAGTTATGATTTTAAATCCGGAAACTGTTCAAATTGGACCTAAGAACATGACCATACATTTGGTGCCAACTTTGAATACCTAACAGTTTTTGATAATTGATGCCGTGGACACATTTCGTATTGAGGTTCGATACTTTGTCCTCATTATCATTTAAGTTTATCTTAAAAACTTTACAGTCGAGCGCCTGGGTAGCTCAGTTGGTAGAGTGTGCACATATAGAGAGGTTTACTTCTCGACATAGCGGCCGCGGGTTTGATTCTGACCTGCGGCCCTTTGTTGTATATCATTACTCCTCTCTCCCGCGCTGTCCTATAAAAATAAAGGACTAAAATGACCCAAAAAAATCTTAAGAAAAAGAACTTTTACCGTCACTTTGCACTGTATAAATGTTTATGGTAAATGTTCTTTGTAGTTCCCATACAAGGTGGATATTCCCCTGGTCACAATCACAGTGGAGGATGAGTGGAATAGTATTGCTGATGCCACAGCAAAATTCAAACTGGTGCCCAGCTACCCCCGCAGCTCCTGGGACTGGATCGGACTGTACAAGGTAACTAGTCTTACCTCTACCGGCCAAATAACATTATGGCTGACGAATCAACGTCAGCAAATCATCAGGAGTAGTACAACACCCATTTCTGTGCATTACTCATTTTAATCATGTTGTTACTGTTAGTGATTGTTCTGCCCATCCCCAGGTGGGTTTCAAGCACCATAAGGACTATGTGGGATACGTATGGGCCAAGCAAGAGGAAGGGGATTTTAATCGACAAGAACAGCAGGTAATCTGGTTGCGTGCTGGATTCTGTTTAGGGATCATTTTGTTTCACGTTTAATAGATGTCTAACTAACTGTGTTCCAGGTTACCTTTACCGAGGAGGAATTGCCCAAAGGCTCAGGGGACTTTATCTTGGGTTACTATAGCAACAACATGAGCACCATTGTGGGTGTAACAGAGCCATTTCAGGTAATCATGGCACTCTGGCACTGCTTTCTTGAGGTTAAAAAAAAACAAATGCATTAGCCCTAAGAAAGGGACATGACATACTGTATGTTATACTAATGCTGCTGGTGTTCCCGTCTGCATCTTAACAATTCAATTACCTTTACCAGTATTTAGCTACTTTTTCTACATATTCTATCTCTTATGTCCCCCTCTTGTCCTCTTTTTTTATTTTATCTTTCTTCAGATCCAGCTTCCCACTACAGGTCTTGACACCAGTTCTTCAGACAGCTCTGACTTCAGCTCAGAGGATGACAGCACCGTTGTCCACATGAAGACGAGGTCCCGCAGTCCCAGTCCACGCAAGGCCAAGCATCGCAGCCATCGCAGCCACAGCCACAGCCACAGCCACAGTCGCAGCCGGTCTGGCAGCCCTGCACAGGCCAAAATGAAAATGCTCAATGTCACTGGTTATCCCTCCAGCACCACCACAGCTGAGAGTGAGTCCACAAGACGTCCAGCAGAGGGCAGCAGCAGCCAGGTGTCTGCTACTGTGGTGAAAGAAAAAGACACCGAGGGTTCAGGGGTGTGATACACAACCTAGTCCTGCTGTTGTCACAGGTCACATAGCCAACTGTTGTGTCTTTTATTAAATACATCCATTACACTGTATGTTTTTGAATGAAAATATACAGTTTCTGATGCCATCCTTTTTCAGGAACAGCCATCTGGTTTGTCCAGAAGGCTTACTTTGCCTTGAGTTGTTCTATTAAGCTGTGCACATATTTTTTTATTTGTAAACCTTTCACTCTGTCCTGTGTTTCTTCTACCTTTGTCCGTTCTCAGGTGTGGACAGTACAGGGAGCTGACATTTGCATTAGGTAATACATACGGATGTTATGGTCATGTAAAGTAAAAGCGTGGTTACTTAAAGCTTTTTAGAAACCATCTTCCCCATATTCCGAGAATGATTAGAAACTCTGCACTGATTTACTTAGCAGTCAAGTCAGCAGACTGCATACCAACAAAAGTGAACGCTTTTGAGACGAGGAGTATGACGTACTTGACACAGACAATGCCCACAAATCGCCCAGTTTGCTTTAATTGTGGAACATGTATCTATTGTATAACAAATCTGCTCAGACCAATAGGACTATAGAGACATAGTGAAAAAAGCATTTTATTCCAAAACATCTCACATAAGCGTCCCCAGCTCTATCAACAATCAATAAGAGTTTTAGCTTCTGCAAATGGAGATATGCACTTTGACTTGGCGGTATGAGTCTACTCTTGTGGATATTCTATGCTACAGAAATTCAGCATTACATAGCAACATGATGCAATGAACGTTTCACAAGATCCCTCCAGGGTGCATGGAAAAACTGTCGGTGGGGCCAGGAGGTTCAGGGGGCTCAGCCACCAGCCATGGCAGCATCACAGCACATGTCAGCTTAGAAAGTGAATGTGAGCATAAAGGGCTTTTTAAATCGGCCACCAAATCAGTGCAGTGGGATGTGATGGGTGTGGGAGGCTAGCCGTCAGCTATCAGCATGGTTGTCTGGGCAGAACTACAGTAATTGATTCATTGTTGGCCTCTAACTCTGTACTTCAGTTATAACTACAGCAATATCTGACCCAGGAAACATATACAGTATATTGCTTGGACTCATTCCTCTGTATGAGTTAATGCGCCTTATATAAGTTTTGCTTTTCACAGCAGCAAAGTTACTTTTTGAAATAATTCACCAAAAAAAATCACATATTTGTTAATGCATTGTAATTAGTATGATACAAAGCTGACATGCACTATTTTGAAATATCACAATGCTAATGTGATATTTCCAATAAATGAAATTGTCCTATCTAAGGCTTTTTTTTTTTTGAATGAAATGTTGCTTTCTTTCAGTTCACTGTTCCTGTGTTTGTTTTTGCATTTTCTTTTGCTCTGATCCTGCCGTACTGATCCTGGTGGTTAGCTGACAGTGACAATAGTCACAATAATCGTGTTGCATTGTTACCGTGTGACCTCTGATGCACAATCTTAGACACTTGTACTTTTGGGCTGTTAACGTAGGACAGTATACTGTTGTAGCTGTAACTGTGTGTGTGTGTGTGTGTGTGGTGTGTGTGTGTGTGTGTGTGGTGTGTGTGTGTGTGTGTGTGGTTGTGTGTGTGTGTGTGTTGTGTGTGTGTGGCAGTGAAGGGGGTGTGACTGTGTTTGCATGGTTTTCTGCTGGACATACTGTACATTCCGGTACTGTGATCTTTTTGTGCCGTAAAGTGCTGTTTTTGACTCCTCTTTGTTATAATTGTGGCTGTGAAAATTGTTAGGACAACTTGGTAAGGACAGTATGAAAATTTAACTTCGGTGTAAGTGTTAGATGAAGAAAATGCAGAGCAGTTATGCTTATGCAGTAAACTGAAATTGTTTGAATAATTTCATAGTGCATTCATGTATTTTTATTGTTGTTGAAAATGAAAAATCTAATGGACCTTTTGTTTAGAGTAACTTGTTTAAAAAAAGATAAGATTGTATGACTGTGTCCTATTTTCAGTAATTTAAGTAAGTATGGTCAGTTCTGCAGTCATAACCAGTGACTATTTCATGTGAAATGTTAATAGAAAAAATGCTGTGTCTACAGAATGTTATTGTTTTATAATGAAGTGGCTAAAATAGAAAAATGTATGTAAAGGACAAATATTAAGTATGGTAGAAAACAAAATAGGAGACAATCTATGCCACAAAGATTATTTTACTTAAATTATGTATTTATTTTCTTATTTAACTGTTAAATGAGCCTGAATTCTGCTGGCCAGTGAGGGAGCATTATTTCAACGGATATTACAGAATATTGATGATTATTTTCTTGCTCTATAAGCAACTATAAAGAAAGTCTAATTTCTCCAGTTTGCCATTTTAGTAAATCCAGATGAAATGTTGCTTTTATTGTCTGAAGTGTAGATTGTTTAGTCTACTGGTCGTTGTATAATTGTGAATGAATAAAAAAAAATAAAAAAAAATAGCAAGCCTGTGAAATACTAATTGATGAAAATTGTTTATCTCTGTGAAATCATTTGATAAATGAGTCAAAACGGGGTTAGGGGTTGCTTGGTCTGTTCTTTAACCTAAAAACTAGTGCAACACTGTCCGAAGAACAAAGAATATAATACCTTTTACATTTTTCCGTCTGTGTGTTTCCTGAGTCTGTTCATATGTATCGTCATTGCTTGAAAAATGGGTAATGACATTAGCTATAGTCTCATTTTGATAAATCAGAATGAGTGAACACATTATATTGATCAATGGTACAACAAAACAAATGTATGTACATAACATTCATACTCAACAACATAACAAATATAAACAATACATCAAGCAACAGACAAAACAAGCCTAGTCTAGATCATAAAGTGTGTGTGTGTGTGTGTGTCTACAAAGGTTGTTAATGCAACAACAGTACAGCACATGCATTATCTTCAATTCTGTAAAATAACTGAACTTCATTCAGTGATTACCAGTATTAGAGTGGACCTCCAGTCTATTATTCATCTTTGCACAACCATTCAGCTCTTTGTGAGGTATAACTTGTACCTGCTATTTTAGACTTCCTGAATAAATGAGCATGACAACAGACACACCAACGCATCCTGCAAAAGGCAACAGCAGGTGCATCTTGCATCATGCTTTTGTCTTCTGAAAAGTGTCCACCATGCAAATTCATGGTAACAAATGAATGTACCAATCTGATGCAACACTGGTCAGGGATTGGGCTGCTCGTTTTAGTGACAACAAACACCATAATCACATATTTAACTGACTAAAAGGATACAAGCTGACCATACTAATGACCCTGTAATGTCACAAGCAACCTTTGATTTTTACCTTTTATGACTTCTGATATGAGCCACTGTGTGTGAAATAACCATTATCAGTATATGCCACACTATTAAGTTAATAATAATTTCTAATAATTGAGTTACCGATGCTGCCTTTATTCTTTATCTCGCATTGTGATAATAAAAATTACCCAACACTACTGTTAGAGTAATCGTTACACCTTAACACTGATGAACTATTGACTTCCAGTTGAGCACCTGCATGTTATATCTCCTCGCTGTAGGTCACATAGAACAGGCCTCCTTGCTTTATGACGTAACACAAGGCTTTCATAAATGCTTTGTCACTGTGACGAACCATGTTTAACATTTAAAGATGTCTTCAAAATGGGATGATTAACAGTTGCAAGTAATCAGCTAGTCAGAATGAGTCATGAACTTTGAAACCACAATATCCCAATTTCGAAATCAGATTCTGGATTAAATATTTATTTTCTAAATAAAACTGGCACTGGAACTGAAATTAGAGCTACTCCTCAAATGAATAAAATGCGGCTTTGAAGCTTAAACTCATGGTAAACCAGGCCTTGTGGCGACAATAGAACCCCTCTGTTGCCTTCACAGGTACATTATGTTCACAATCAGAGCTTTTGATTATATTAAACAACAGTGCCTGAAGGATATAAGGAATATGGATTTTGGATTTAATCAAGTTATGTTGAGATACAATATCCCAGTATCTGCTCTCCACTGTCCAGTTTTCACTTTGTAGCAATGTACTTCCAGGTTATTTCACCAGGGATGTTCTGATGTTCTTGTGATAGCTAAAATGAATGCAATTTATCAGAGTGATTAAACCAGTGTTGGTCTCTACCTAACTCTAATAATGGTTTCTGGGAAACATTTATTTGTTGTGTGGTACACTTCTGGTACACATCACGCACACACACAAAACATCTAACTTTATAAGGCTTTTTAGTCTCTATTGTCTAACTTATTGATTAAATATATGTTTTTAAACTGATGATAACATTGTTAAAACACAACTGCCACTGCAACAAACCGATTGGGCCACATGCTCATATTTGGAATTATTCTATCTATGTTTTTTGTTTTGTTTTGAAAAGCAAGGATATTTTAGGGTTAAGATATAGGGTTAGAGATTGATGTTAATTTTAATCTATTGTTAGATTGAAGATTAAATTTGGGTTTTGGGTAATGATTAAGGTAGGCCACTTAGCCCTGATGGTATCAATGCAAGGGAATGAAGAAATACAAGAATTATGTGTGTGTGTGTGTGTGTGTGTGGGGGGGGGGCGTATATATGTTAGCAGAGAAGTTTGCGATTCACATCCAGCTGTTTTATAGTCATGTCAAACAACTTTCTGATTCAAAACTGGTATGGTTTCTACCTTGTACATGTCATTTAAAATAAAAACACAAAACAAGGTGCAACTATTATTACATCATAATTCTTATCACAAAAATGACTAACCACACACACAACACACACACACACACACACACACACACACCACACACACACACACACCCACACACACACACACCACACACACACCACACACACCACACACACACACAAACGTATCTGGTAAAAGATTCTGACAGAGCAAGGCTTTCGTGTCACTGTAACATTTGATAGCGTAATACCGCTGTGTGTTCAACACTTCATCCGGTTATCAATGTTTGCTACGACCCCTCTGATAGGCTCGATGGTAAGGTCCACCTCCGCGTGACGTCAAAGCGTCTGACTTCATAGAATAAATACTGGAGCTCTGCGCCATGAGGCTCATCTTGAGGATCAATACACCGAATTAACAGGACTGTCCTTTGGGAAAGAAGGGAAGACGCCGAGACACCGCTAGGCTAAGAAACATAAGTTAGCTTAATATTAACGCTGTAACATTTTAACTTACTAGCAACAGCCGTTAATGACAATGAACGGACAAATTAATGGGTTTCATAACTCCCTCATTGACGAGGACTGCTTCTTGTTCACCTCTGAGTCGGTCGGGGAAGGACATCCCGGTAAGACCCGACACACTTTGAGTCTGTCTGATGAAACGAGCAAAAAACCACATCATACGTTGTTTGCCCGACGTAACGTTACTATACATTTTCACTTTAAAAAATAAAAATTGAATATGGTATCATTAAATTTTGAACGTTACGGCCTTTCCCGCTACGTCACTGCAACGTTGGGCCGGTGTCTAGAGCACGCGCTACTTAGCTAGCTAAGTTAATCTTTGCTAAATAAATAATGCCATCGCGTGTCTAGTCTATGGACCGTAAACATACTAGTATTCCATCCGGGCAATCACTGTAAAGTTAGCTACGTTACTTGAATGCTCTGTCCATATCAATAGTATTATTTGTTAATTGGTAAACGTTTTCCTGAATGTACCAAATAGTTCGTGGCTATTCTTGAAGCACAATGACTGCTAGCGTTACCTTTTGGCCTGAACAGCAGCGTGGGGCGGTGGGTGTTTTTACGAACCACGTTTTTATTGTCGGCAGAAAAAAATGGTTAATGTTTAGAAGAATCACGCTTGCCTTCTGGTCCCCAGTTAGCTGCGCGCGCTCCCTTCACCACCACATGTGCACATGCTGAAATGGCGACTGTTGAGAGGGCCCGAGCCACTCCCACTGAGCACATGACTGCTCAGTGGCGCTAATGCAACAGACCTGTTTTGGTGCAGTCCGCCATCGTTGCCGGTGTTTAATTTGTTTGTCTTTTTTTTTTTTTTTAGACAAGATCTGTGATCAGATCAGTGATGCAGTTCTAGATGCCCATCTCAAGCAGGATCCTGATGCCAAAGTTGCATGTGGTAAGTATAATTTGGTATCTTTGTTGGATCAAATCCAATGTTTACATTGAAACTGAAATATTGACTTCACTCCTTACCTGGTGCAGAGACCGTTGCCAAGACTGGGATGATCCTGTTGGCGGGTGAAGTGACATCACGTGCTTCAGTGGACTACCAGAAAGTTGTTCGCGACACAATTCGCCAAATTGGATATGATGACTCCTCCAAAGGTGTGGCATATTATTGTATTTCTGGTTTCTATTTTTAATTATACTGTTGTAACTCTCGTTATGATCTGATGCTATGAATAGAATAGAATTGTTCTATTCAGAATAGTGTCCTAATCTGCTGCTGTCTGTCTCCTGCTTAGGCTTTGACTATAAGACCTGTAACGTTCTTGTGGCCTTGGAGCAGCAGTCTCCTGACATTGCTCAGGGTGTTCATATTGATCGCAATGAGGAGGACATTGGAGCAGGGGACCAGGTCAGTAGTGACTATCCACATTTTGGTCCATGTGTGTCCTGAAGTTGGATTGCTAGTCTTTAATTGTTCTTAAATGAAGTGTGCTTTTTTTTTTTTTTTTTTTTTTTTAAACACAGGGATTGATGTTTGGATATGCCACTGATGAGACCGAGGAGAGCATGCCTCTCACAATTGTCCTTGCCCACAAACTGAACGCTAAGATGGCTGAGTTGCGTCGCAGTGGCACCCTTCCATGGCTCCGGCCAGACTCCAAGACACAGGTAAAGCTGTTATACTTGCTGTAATTAACTACTATAATTATCTCGTGTTGTGCAATTTATAATTAATTTATATTTGTACCTTTTCGCAGGTCACTGTCCAGTACAGACAGGACCGTGGCGCCATGCTTCCAGTGCGTGTGCACACAATTGTTGTCTCTGTTCAGCATGATGAGGATATTTGTCTGGAGGAGATGAGGGACACCCTTAAGGAGAAGGTTGTCAAGGCTGTTGTTCCATGCATCTATTTGGATGATGACACCATCTACCATCTGCAGCCCAGCGGGCGATTTGTTATCGGAGGCCCACAGGTAAATGTCAGATGAGGTTTTCAGTAAACGACAGCCTGAGTTACGTACCTGTGTAACACCTGTTCTTCACCACAGGGGGATGCTGGCCTGACAGGGCGCAAAATCATTGTTGACACTTATGGAGGCTGGGGAGCCCACGGTGGTGGTGCCTTCTCTGGAAAGGATTACACCAAGGTGGACCGCTCTGCTGCTTATGCTGCACGCTGGGTGGCCAAGTCTCTGGTAAAGGCTGAGCTCTGCAGGAGGGTGTTGGTCCAGGTGAGTGGAAGAACCCACTGCTCCTCATTTTAGAAAGAGGGGCTGCAAGTGGTTCCTACCTGAAGTTTTTATGTTTTGATATAATACATGCGTGTGTGTTGTATTAGGTTTCCTATGCCATTGGAGTTGCCCATCCCCTTTCCATTTCTATCTTCCACTATGGGACCTCCCACAAGAGTGAGAGGGAGCTGCTTGATATTGTGAAGAGGAACTTTGATCTCCGTCCTGGAGTCATTGTCAGGTAATGTAGAACATCTAAAGCTGCCTGTTACTCAGTAAAACAGCAGATCTTTTTGCTGTGCCTTCATTTTTTTTTTTAATGTGTGTTGTCCTGCCTGGAATTTAGGGTTAATTTAATGTATTGTGAAACTCTGCTGAAACAATCCTTTTGAAACAGATTTCACTTAGTTTGGCTTCTGTGACTAAAAGCTTTCCTATCGCCTTAGCTCTTTCTACAAATTGATATGGCAGTCGAAGGTTCCACATGTGGCCATTAGTGGGAGCAGAAGTCTCATTTATTGGGGTATACAATGTATTATATCTCTTGTAACAATGCCCTGTAGCTCATAGTTAAATTAGCGGCCCTGAGTGTGGTTTCCAGCTGCAGTTATTACACTGCAAAGGGAAGCGTTTGGTTGTCAGGGTAAGTGTCTAAGCTTCATGTTACCCTCCTAACAAGCTGGTCTACCGAACCTCTGGTTTTGGTTTTTGACGTGTGTGGTGATACATACATATATTTTTTTTATTGTGCTCACACCGGCTAATGTGAGCGTCATTTCGTGTGATTGTGTGCATTTGAGATTGCTGTGTGTGTGACTGCTGCTAAATATGTTGATTATGTATTCCAGGGAGCTGGATCTGAAGAAGCCCTTGTATCAGAGGACGGCAGCCTATGGCCACTTTGGCCGAGACTCCTTCCCATGGGAGGTGCCCAAAAAACTTAAATACTAAACATGTTAAGCTTTTCCCCCCAGGCCTGTTGGTGTATACTACAGAGAAGCCTCCAAGGTTCCGGGGGTGAAATGCCCTTGTCTCTCTTAGTTATGGCATCATTTAACACATGACTCCCTTCCTCACTTAAACTCTCCTTTTGTCTTCTTGCTGTTTTCTGCTGGTTGCAGTATCATACTGGGTCATAGGAAGCATGCCTCAGAAACTTGATGGTTAAAGAATTGGATTGGTTCCATGAACTTATACACCGTAGTACTTCATGTTCTCTCACGTCTTGAGGTTCACCTACTACTTCTTCTTCTTCTTCTTCTTCTTGTGATAGACCCTGAATAGCTGTGTTCAGTTGTTCACCTTTTGGCATTCCACACATCAATATCATCAGTGTCATGGCGGTAGCATATTAGGCTATATGCAATACTCCTTATTTCACCGGGGCTGCTGATGTATGAGTCTGCATGACATCTAAATTTAAGTCCATTTGGAAGCAAAATGTGATAGCCGGATGGTTTGTTTTTGTTTTTTTTTTGTTTTTTTTTGTACACCTTCCCAAACAGGTGTAGTGTCTTTCTAAACATTCCTCCTTTTCAGCCTGTACCAATTGTTCTTTGACCCAGTGTTCTTTATCCTTTGTTTGCTTTGTTCCCTCGTCTTTGTGGAGGATGCTAGAATCGCACATTTAAAATGTAAGGGTTGTTGCTATTTTCACAAAAGGCTATGCATTGCAGGTTAATGGGCAAGCCAAATTTTAATTAAAGCTTTCAAATGAGCATAAAGCCTCAGACGCCCCTACAGACCTTTGCTGTTTTCTGACGTAATACAGAAAAGTCAGAAGCTGCTATGTCACTGCTCTGGTCTGCAGAGGTTTTGGTTATACTTGATAGTAATGGTGAAAATTGGATTGTTTTATGCATTGACATTCAATTTTAAATAAGTCCTTTTTTAAAAAAATGTAGTTTGACTTGGGTTTTTTATGGTTTGAAGTGACTAAAGGTCCTTTTACTCCTTAAGTGTATTGATGGCAGGTGTAGCTACAGAGAAACCTGGTACCCGTCTTTATTCTTAACGGAGTGTGTTCTTTGCCACTGAGTCTTATTGGCTTGAGGTCGAACCTTAACACTATTTATTTGTTCTCTGTAACTCGGCGTGGATACAGAGAAGCCGGGTTTTCAGAAGGCAGCTTTAAACACACTTGGCTATTGAATCTTGAATTTCTTTGGACTTGACCATTTTCAGTGTTTGGCTTGAGGCTCCAGGGTGTTGTACAGAAAAGCTTTGGTCTGCCTCAATAAGAACATGTCAATGGCTACTGTTGACCATTTTACAACCTTTTTTATTTTTTATTTATTGCGACTGTAGCTCAAAGTGGGTTGGTTTGGAAATCCCGTTTAAATGCCTGGTGCAATTCTTTAGCTCTTACCTATCTTTGATGGAATGGCAACATTTGGTTGGTGTAGTACAGAGAAACCAGCCTTGTTTACACGGCCATTTCATGTGGGATAGGTTTTTGGTTTTGTTCCCTTTTACCACTCGAAGGTCATCTCATTGGCTACAGTAAGTGTAAGAGTGCCTTTTCTATTTCCTCTACTCCCTCATTTGCTTTTCTTCCCTCCTACCAACATGTGCTCAACTTCCAGAGGAGCAAACTGCTCATACTGTATTGTGCTTCATGTCTAGACTGGGTAGTTTCCTTATGCTCTGTAATTAAAAACTACTCCTTTAAAATGTCTGTCATTGTTTTTATTTATGTTGATAATGAAATTTTTTTCATTCTACCGTCTTGTCTTCTCACTCGTAATGCTTGAATATTGCCTTTTTAATGGGGTTATACAGAGTTTTATTTTAAAGAAATAAAGTTCAAGACATATAATTATCTATACCAAACCATAAAGATGTAGGCATGTCGTGTTTTATGCTCATTGATGTACACTCAGAAAATCTCAGTTCTAAAAATAGAAACTTGTCACAGTGAGGCTGTAGGGTTGTCATACTGACAACTATTCATTCTGACTTAACATATGTCAAGAGTTTAGGTTCAGAGTCCACCATCCTCGTTAGTTTTAGCAGCAGGTGTTAATATTATTGCTAACACCTGTGCTTGTCTGATAAGAGACTGGTTACATAGCCTCTTCTGTGCGGGGAACACATTGCTGATATTAAAATTGCATAACCAACATTGAAAGGTATTCATCCATATCAAGTGCTTTTAAGCAATAAGGCTCTCATTGTATTTCTAGTCATTGTTGGAAATGTTCTACTTCCTGCTCAGAGAGAGATTTGATTGCTGCTGGAGAGTTTAGTTTCCCCATTGTATGAGGTTTTAGATTTTGCTAGAGTAGCTGATTATCACATGGAAATAAGTGATTGTATTGGCAAAGCGGTTTAGCAGCACATCTTAATGACTTTAGGGCACATTTAAAGCATTTCCACACTCTTCATAGTTTAATGTACATGTCATTTAGCTGATGCTTTTATCCAAGGCAATGTACAATTGCTATATACACTAACCTAAAGGATTATTTCTCATTAATGCAATTATCTAATCAACCAATCACATGGCAGTTGCTTCAATGCATTTAGGGGTGTGGTCCTGGTCAAGACAATCTCCTGAACTCCAAACTGAACGTCAGAATGAGAAAGAAAGGTGATTTAAGAAATTTTGAGCATGGCATGGTTGTTGGTGTCGGACGGGCCGGTCTGATATTTCACAATCTGCTCAGTTACTGGGATTTTCACGCACAACCATTTTTAGAGTTTATAAAGAATGGTGTGAAAAGGGAAAAACATCCAGTATGCGGCAGTCCTGTGGGCAAAAATGCCTTGTTGATGCTAGAGGTCAGAGGAGAATGGGCCGACTGATTCGAGCTGATAGAAGAGCAGCTTTGACTGAGATATCCACTCGTTACAACCGAGGTATGCAGCAAAGCATTTCTGAAGCCACAACACGCACAACCTTGAGGCGGATGGGCTATATAACAGCAGAAGACCCCACCAGGTACCACTCATCTCCACTACAAATAGGAAAAAGGGGCTACATTTGCAAGAGCTCACCTAAATTGGCCAGTTGAAGACTGGAAAAATGTGGCCTGGTCTGATGAGTCTCGATTTCTGTTGAGACATTCAGATGGTAGAGTCAGAATTTTGGCGTAAACAGAATGAGAACATGAATCCATCATGCCTTGTTACCACTGTGCAGGCTGGTGGTGGTGTAATGGTGTGGTGTGGGGGATGTTTTCTTGGCACACTTTAGGCCCCTTAGTGCCAACTGGGCATCGTTTAAATGCCATGGCCTACCTAAGCATTGTTTCTGACCATGTCCATCCCTTTATGGCCACCATGTACCCATCCTCTGATGGCTACTTCCAGCAGGATAATGCACCATCTCCCAAAGCTCAAATCATTTCAAATTGGTTTCTTGAACATGACACTGAGTTCACTGTACTAAAATGGCCCCCACAGTCACCAGCTCTCAACCCAATAGAGCATCTTTGGGATGTGGTGGAACGGGAGCTTCGTGCCCTGGATGTGCATCCCACAAATCTCCATCAACTGCAAGATGCTATCCTATCAATATGGGCCAACATTTCTAAAGAATGCTTTCAGCACCTTGTTGAATCAATGCCACGTCGAATTAAGGCAGTTCTGAAGGCAAAAGGGGGTCAAACACAGTAACTGTATGGTTCTAATAATCCCGTAGGTGAGTGTATTATGTAGTTGATTTTGAAGTGTCATTGGGAATAGTAATTGAATTCCAGGTTACTAGACACGTTAATATTATATAATAAGATGAAACAGGAAAATCCCCATTCACAGGTCACCATTGTTGGCGGTCATTAAAAGGTCATTCCCCCCTTCCCCCCCACCACCACACACACATTTTTGGGTCATCCGGTTCCCTTGTGTAAGAATGCTTGTATAACGTCAACTCTGTTGCACAATTACAGAGTTTTTTCTGTCACAACCTGGACTATCAGGATATGCTGCAGTGATGTCTTCACTAATATATAGATTGCGATTTGATCAAAGATAAATTGAATTTCACAGGAATGCATTGAAATCCCACAGTAAAACCATAATGAACAAGACTTGTGAAAATTGTTTTCCCAAGTCTTGGCAATCAGTGGAAAACACAAAATAAAGTAATAAATAGATTTTTTTCATATTACACAAGCCCTCTTTGGAAAGGCCCGGATGTTAGCTTTCATGCTAAATAATCAGAAGACGCAATAGCTTGAAGTAATTCCGAGATATTGATCATTATGTAACGTGACTTATGGATTCATAATTAAGGATTTACTGTACAAAGACACAGATAAGCTTTCCGTTTTGGTTTGTTTAAAAGGTGGGAATTCTTTATTTGCAGCCAACATGCACTACCCTCAGGTCTAGGACATGTCAAGTAAAGTCTGCCAAAATGGTTTCTGAGACAGTTCTCTGTCCATCTGCTGGATCACTGTTGAGGCCTTGTGTTTGTGTCTTATGCCTGAAGTGTTGAGGACAAGTCTACAGTACACATATCACTCTTATCATACCCATAGTCATAGTTGTCATTACTGCTATTATTGCTTTGATTATTGCTAGTGTTCTTATTATTCTATCATTCAGGCAGCCACTTTTGTTTAGGACAGGTCTCAGGAAGCTGGAACGTCAGCTACAGTTTTTTATTTTTTTAATCTGAATTTGTATAGTAGGTGTCAATTAGTCATAGGCACTGATTATCGCTATCTCATTCATATTTTCCCATGAATAGTGAGGTATTTACATTTTTGGGTTTATGTATGACCTGTGAACAAGTGAGCACTTTTTTGCTTCATTGAGTGCCAGCTTCTGCTGACATGTGACAAGTAGTTTGAACCACTTTTTTGAAGTAGCTTTAGTCAACCACACTACAGATTTCTCCCTAGCTTTGCTTTATCTCAATTTCTTCCACTATAAACTTTACAAATTATAGAGTGTGGTCTAGACCTACTCTATCTGTAAAGTGTCTTGAGATAACTCTTGTTATGATTTGATACTATATAAATAAAATTGAACTGAAGTAATTGGTAGCATGCTTTCAAAGTAGCCTCGCCCATCTCTTCTTGGCAGAGAGAAGTGTAGGGTAAGCCTCTAGCTCTTGGACACGGTCCTGTGCAGTGTTTGACCCCAAGCCAACGACCCCTATTGGCCTCTGACAGCTGCCTGAACCCAATGAAAAGGTCAGATTACTTTTAGCGTGGCAGGTAAAATAGCTCTGGGAGATTAACAGCACAGCCAGCTACCTCAGCATTTTCGAAAGCAGGTGCTGGCTTTTCCTTTTAAATTAGTGTTATGGTATTTTTATTATAAAAGCTGAGGTTTTTCTCTAGGATGGCTCCCAGGTTTTTTACCCTATCCCGCCTTCGCTGAA
Source organism: Etheostoma spectabile (assembly GCF_008692095.1). Classification (NCBI taxonomy): domain Eukaryota; kingdom Metazoa; phylum Chordata; class Actinopteri; order Perciformes; family Percidae; genus Etheostoma; species Etheostoma spectabile. Next base: position 7,404,187 of record NC_045737.1, read on the forward strand.
GACCCCAGTCAATCTCCATCTTTCTTTGACACCAAGCATAATTGTGTATTTAGTTGTTTTTCCTGGATAAACCCCCCCTAAATACTTATTTAAAGTACAACTAGGACATCATTTACAAAGGGTTTTATGTGTCTAGAGTATGTACTGCAGTAGCACTGACACCACTCTGTATAGGCGTATACTCTGTATAGGCATAATTTATTATCACCCCACTACTAACAGCCCTTTTTAATCAACATCCACTTTCTGAGATCAGGCCCAGACCCTGCTTCCACCACCAAATAAGTCAGCCATTAGGCTCTTTGCGTAACACCTACAAGCCAGCATTCAAAGCACACACTGTAATGATTACATTATTTAACATTTTAATCTTCTGTTTGTCACATTATGTCAATTATTGTTTAATATCACTGATTTACATCATGAAATCATTTTCAAGTGGTTTGTGTATTCATAATTTACAGTGTTTTGATGCCTGAGTTGAACCAGCATGTTTTTTTCAACACATTTTCTTGAAAAAAAGGAGCTTTAACTGAATGTCCAACCCAGTTCCGTGAAGGACTTGTAGTCCATTAAGAATCCTGTTGTCCCAAACATGTATTTTTGTTGGCGAGTTACATTCCAACCATAGTAACCTGCAGATGCCAGCAGACAATGGTAATTGTAATTTGGTTTAAATTTGTTCAAGACATCCATATATCTCTTTATAGGTGTAGTTAACTATTTACTTTAAGGACTCCAAACTTTGCAGTGTTAACAATTAGGAACAGGGACAACGGAACGAAGACCTGAGTGTTGTTTATCTAGTTAAACAGAGGAATTAATGTGTCCTAGTGGACCTTGAATTGACAGAGATTAGATACAACAGGGCAGAAATGCATACGTTGTGACTGAGGCCATTTTTAGTTCTCAGTATTTGAACAACAGCATTTGGCCCTCGACGCTGTGACGTAAGCACAAAGGTCTCCTGGAAGCCTCAGTCCTGGTGTAAGAACACATTTATTTAACAAAACAATACAATTGTTTATTTGAATGCAGGAAATGGAGGAAATGGCAAAGTGTGATAAAGCAGTTTGTCAACACTAAGCCGAGAAAGTGTAAAGCAAAGAAGCTTAGAAAAGGACTTTAGACATTTAGCGTTCTACTGCCTTCAATTCAATTCAGTTTATATAAGAAAGGGACAGTGGAAGTGAATAAAACGCATGATTAAACATGGGTAAAAATGCCAGAATTAACCAAAAGACTATTTTTCACCCCAGTGTTTTGCTTTTTCGAAATACAAAAAAACAAGAAAAAAAGACAACACAAGCAGAGTAGAGGTAAAGAACTTCCAGAAACAGCAAAACATCTTTTCAAATTCCAAAATCTTTTAAAAGATGATACCATCAGTTCATAGCCATGTACTATGAACAATTAATTTGTATTTGAATTATTTTACCGTCTTATTAACCTGTGCCCTATTAACGTCTCCCTCATGAATGATATAGCCTATTTCCTCTTTTTTACTACTGCTTGTTGTAAGGAGATGGCTCGGGTCTGTGTTGCCTGGCTGTGTTTTGATGCGTGCACGGCTTCATATACTGAATGTGGATACTGTTGATGTGTAACTGTGCTAATGTCTTAGCTGTTTCCTGTAGCTCTGCATGGTTTACTGAGGAAGCTTATTTGTTGCTCCAGCTGTCTGTATGGTGTCTTGTTGACTTCTGTCAGTATAGTTTAACCTGTGCTAATGTCTTACTGTCTCCTGTTGCTCTGGTCTAAAATCATCTGGCCAAGGGACTACAGTTGAAAATTAACCGGCTGGCTAACACTGGCACATTTACAGAAATGTTGATTAATGTGTGTTGTCTTTTTATAAAAAGAAAAAAAAAGAATACCTGGCACCAGCATTATAGACCCATAAATTCATAAAATGTGTGTTTCAAGTTGGCAGTTGTTGGTAGTTGGTACACCCCGTTTATGACCGTGATGTCTCATTTTATACATCTAGCTGCCTGCGCAGTATGAACAAAGGGGAAGTCAGATGCCAGTTTTTTATAATACAATCACTGCATTCCTGGATAAAATTGAATAACAACAACAGTTGAGATGGTCTCTGAAAAACTCACAGTAATAAAATAATAAACACGAAATCAACACAAGGTAATACTGCAAAGCTTTCTGTCCCACATGATCTGCTGGGCCAGAAGTGTTTGACCTTTAAATAAAGAACATGCTGCAATCCCTTCTTAACCCCAACATACATTTCTCACATGCTTGTACACTTTTAGGTCCATTTTGCTAATCTTATGTAATTTGAACCGGCTTGCTTAGTTCCAACAGGATTCAAAGCTACAGCATACACAGTTTACTTTAGCAGAGTTTAAACAATGAAACTATTTGCCAATAGTAACGTGCATTATTAAAGTTCAGTCTATCTCAGCAGTAATGAAAGCTCTTTTACACAGTTGGTAACACCCATACAACACTTCTCAGGCAGTGTAAGATTTGTGTAATGCTAAAAATACTCTGCAAAATGAACACATTAATGTAAAATGTAACAGATAAAATTGCTATGTTGTGGCGTTGAGTTAATCCCATTCTGTTGTAGTACAGCAAACCTTGAGCCTTTTCAGTACTGAACTGATAATCCAATGAGCTTTTTCACTAATTAGCTGTGTTACTATGCCACATATATCCTGCAAGCTTTGTTAATTAATGAGTGGATCTTGTGGTCTGCCCATGTGGTTACTGCACCATAAGAATAGGAGTTTTGGTGTTAAGGAGACCTGCATACTTACTTTTCAGGTAACACCATGGCAACACCAAAGACTTGGATTGGATAAAACATGCTTACTTTGGTTGTATTATTCATGAAAGGAAGTTATTGGAAGATGGTGATTTACAACGTTACGTCTTGTAATATAGTTTTATTTCCATACATGAGGTAAATGTGAAGGTGTATAAAAGTTTTGGAGGTTGAATTACAAACTCTATATATAGTCTACATCTACAAGCTGGCATTATGAATAATGTCTAGAAGAGCCTGCCCAGTTCATTTTACAAAGTAGTTATGTCACTACAGTTACAGTATATAAAGCTATGAGCAGTATTAATATCAAGTAGCATCATCAAATTCAGACCTCATGTCCTGTGTGCAGTGGGACTACAGCAGCTGTCCATTTCCACAGCGACTTGGCTCCGTCAAACGTCTATATTTAACTGTGAATGGTGGGGGGGTTACACTTCCACATCCTTGAATGGGCAAGATCATTCATGACTGCACCAGCACTAACAGGAGGCGGCTGCAGCTGAAATATCTTCTGGGAAACTGTACTTGGAGGGCATTGCACTACACACACGCAGTGTGAGGCAATGTCAAGCTGATAAAGCATCCCACTTTTACATGCACACAAGATCTGCACCATTACAATGTTTTGGATTAATGTTAAAAAAAAAGGTACATTTTTGTGGCACATATCTTTGATACAAGTTTATATTATTTCTCCTTAACAAAAAAAAAGACTTCCCATTCCCAATTCTTCCCATAACAAATAGCTCTGAGGACACCACGGATCTCATCTGAGACAAAACAAAGTACTCTAGACACCTTAACAGAGCAGGACAGTGAGACCAAATATTGTTGCAGACTGAAAGATAAAATGTCTTTAATTTCCCCACTGCCAACACACACTACTTTAGCCCAACAGTGTAGAGAGTCGTCAGAGTGTAAAGGGCAAGAACAGGTCAGCTGTTTGGTTAAGGTCAGTAGACGTGGAAGGCTTGGGTGACAGCTGATGCAATAAAGCCACACGTTGCTCTTTTTCCTTTTTTGCATGTGATGAACTACTCAATTTCACTCCAAATTGTTAACATAGGTGCCCTTAAAACTGATGTTGGTTCAGCAGTCATTCTCAAAATGAACATTTTGACTTTAGTAGGTTTGTGTTTATGCTTTTTCCTGATTCAGCACCAAATAGGAGTAAGGAAACAATGTTTTCCAAACTGTATTTTCACAGCTTGTCTTTCAATTTGTAATGCGTTTACCTTGGTTATAAACGGTATATGAATTTGCTTTTACTGTACTTAACTGTTTTTATAGTCTAACGTGAAATGCAAATATGTTAAGTATAGTCCTGGTTTTATGCAAACTACTTTTTTACTCATACTGCTTTATTGCACAGCCTACATGTTTTAAAAATGTAAAAATTACAAAATATAACATTTACATGGACCATCTGCATGTTATCCAATAGTTAACTCTGGATATGTTGAGTGATTTGCTTATTGAGTAATAACATCTTATCTTCATATGTTCTGTTTTAATGGTTACAAAGGTGCTTCCGATTACATATATGCACCTTTGACTCAACCGTCAGTGGCATTCGTCACTGCTGATAATTATTAAAATTGTAATTTGTCATTAAACCCAGCCCAGCCTAAATTCTATAGAATGTGAAACGTCTTTGAGATTACTTGGGTTGCGTAAGCTTAAAAACTACTAAAATATGAATGTGAGGTAGATGTGTTGATCCTATTACAAACTCCCAAATGTGTGTGTTGTGTTGCACTAGACTATCACAAGCATATTAAAGTAGTTTATTTCAGTTTTTTTGCGGTTAGAACTACAGAGATATCAAGACACGATGCAGGATGAGGAAAACTGGGCCCTTAGCCTGGCACCGTTATGGTCAAACAAATAAAAATAAGAAGTTAATATAGGCTACACTTTCTGCTTATTGAGAAAACACAACTCCATTAACCAAGATACAGAGAAAGGGGCAACTGATATTGTGTATTTTTGTGTTTAACAATGGATCTTTGTTTACAATATTTGCATAAGTATTGAAGTTTAGTACCTTAATAAATAAATAAGTCATCACTGACACCGTGATGTAGGCCATGATGAGATGGAAGCTGAAGCTGTCTGAGTATCCACTGTTGAGGCCGATATTCTCACATATTTCTGCCAGCCTGCATGTCACAACGGATACCTCAGTAAATTGCATGTTTTCAAGCATTTAAAACAAAGAATTCCCTGCAGGGTATATAACTGCTCCGACTGGTTGTGCATTATATAACATTGTAAAACTGCACTGAGAGGGGATGGTGTGAGTTGTGACTGCGTCACTCTCAGCCAACTGACAAATGGTGAAACTGGAGATAATCTGGCGAGCAGTGGAGTGGTGACATGGAAATAGTCTCCCCTCCCATAACTTCAGTCACATGCTGACTGGAAGATGAAAAGTGAGCTGGAGAAGGGCGTTGACAATCTATTGGGGAGTGTCTGTGTTCCACCAATTGCTTAGCAGAGACTGATCCACCATGATTAGACTTTGCATAACACTGTGGAGACTTGGCCCGCCATGTGGGCAGAGAATGAAGTTTGCATATTTTTATGCATTAATGAAAACAATGAATTAAGCTCCTACTTTAGTGCGAATCAACAACTCGGCTGTCGAATGTCAACTCAACTAGGTTTTTTCCCACAGCCGGGGCATGGTCGCGGAACTTTGTGTCCGCTTTTCAGCATGGGGATGGGAGGAATTTGTCTATTTATGTGAAGATAGATGGAACAGCAATACATTTAACCTGTACACTACTACTCTGATGAAAGGGAAATGCTACGCTTTTTATGAACACCATTTTTTTTTCTAAATGCGTCCCAGGGCCGTATAAATACCTCTTCTTTACATCTATGTTGTTGTAGGTGTGTATGTTTCAGAGTGCCTGGCTGATTCTGACTTGCTGGGTTTGTCTCAGGAGTAAAAAGAGGCCGACAACACAAAAAGTAGTCCGCCATGTAGAAGGGATGTAAAAGAAATCAAAATGACTGATACCAAAACAGGCCTCTTCATCAAACAAGCAGCTACCATTATATTATATGATATATAATACACCAGTCACCCTGGAAATCCAAGATTTAGCTCTCCAGTTTATTTGTACCTTTTGAGTTAAAAGTGATGCAAGTTCAACAAGTAGTACCTGAAGTAGCCTTGCCCACAGAAGTGACATTTTCAGAAGGACTGTTAATAGCTGTTAACTTCTTTCTAGAAAATTACAGTTTGGCTATTTGTCTTGTATTCTTGTAACACACTGTTACTTTGCACTGCTTAGGGACAAAAATCCAATTTTGACTTGTGGTTAAAACAAAAGTTTAGACACATAGAAGATGGCGCGCAGTGTGAAAAGCTGATTCATACTGCCACCTGCTGAGGACGATGTGAAACACTTTGATCACTCAGTTTAAACTGATCCAGTATGTTGCCGTTACCCCAATACTATATTCCCACCAATGTGTATATTGCAGGATAGAAGTGATCAAAGTTATTTCCCCCACAGATGTGTTTTTACAACATATAATTTTATGGCTGTTATTCTATTAGTGTACATTCAGACACATTTGGAGAGTTATAAATGCCTTATCTATGTCATTTTATACATACACTGAGTTGTGTCCTCAAAATATTACAGTATCAAAAATAAAAGTATTTCAACAAGCCAAAATAAATTAGAATACTGAAAACAATGAAACACAGTTTCCACACAAACACATCATGGACATCCACTAAACTCCAACTAAAAAAAAACCTAAATTCTCACATTTCTAAACACAGAATTGCTGATAGACTGATGTTCCCTTCACAGCATTTTTCCAAAAAAAAGTCTAAATCTGGTTTATAAAAACTAGATCTTTGTAAACACAAGAAACAGGACCTATTCAACAGAGGAGGATGGTTAACAGTGCTCTCTGTCAAAGAATACCTACTCCTTTCTGCATTAAACTGTTAGAAAGTAACAACATCATTTTACAGGTCCAGTCAACATGAAGGTGTACAATGTGTCCTTAAAGTTATGAATGAGGGTATGAGGTAACAATCCATGGTGAGTAAAATGTAGTAAACATGACAGTCAACTCCCAACTATACTGTCTTTGATAAGTGCTGTTCCTTCTCCTTAGAAAACGGGAGAAAGATTATTTGTGGCTCATCAAGTTGGATCTCTGCTGACAGTCACTGTTCATGATCCCAGAGTCCTCCTTTCACACGGTCAACAGCATTGATGCTTTCTAGAGTGTAGAACTGCAAATGAAGTCTTGCTCCTCTTTGCGTGTAGCCCTTCTGTCATCTGGAACGCTGGCGAGACTGACGCCACTCCGTCTAGCTTGTTTATATTCAGTAATTTTACTTTTTCTCACGAGTACGTAGATCATTTTCTTTGATGTTCGTATTCAGTTCATTGGCAAAGTTCAATAGTTATACAGTCCATAGCTACGCATTTTATCATCTCTCCGCCATATTTTGACACGGGGTTAGTCTGAGAGGATGCCTGATGACCGAAGGGTGCCATGGTGACCGGAGGATGCCTAAGCCCACAGCCCAGGCCACTAGGATTACATATCCACAATAACTTCATGCATTGCCTACATCTTCTGGAGTAAGGATGAGGAA